>NW_010367841.1:220831-424919 GCF_000414095.1 Morus notabilis | reverse complement strand
TGGGGGAGAGAGAGGGAGAGAGAGCACGGAAGTGTGAGAGAGAGAGAGAGAGAGAGAGAGAGAGACGCACGGGAAAGAAAAAGAAAAGGAAGGAAAAGAAAGGAAAAAGAAAAAGAAAAGAAAAGAAAAGAAAAATAAAAGAAAGTGACATGTGTAAAATATAACAGTCCAGAAATGCGCCCATACACACTTCTGGATTAAATAAATTACTGTGAATAATTTAAATACCTTGGAATTATTTAAACTCAATTAATTAAATCAGATTAGGCACACTAATAATCTCAATTACCTTAATTAATCTCAATTAATTCTTCAGGGTGTTACACAGATTAGGGACTTTCTTTGCCTCTTTTTGAAGAACACCGATATTTCCTGCTTATCAGTTGTCGGTCTGTATTAAATCTGATTAAAAGTCAAATCGGATTAAAAAAGTAATGCAAATCCGACGACTGATAAACAGAAAACAGTACCGATATTCTCAAAAAAGAGATAACACCATAGAAATTTCTTTATTAATCAGTACATGAAAGCCTCTACAAACATTAAATTGTCACAACCATCATGTATGTACGTACTTTTATACATGGGTGTTTCAATGCAGGTACGTAAGTTATCAATTATCATCACATGTAGATTATTCTTCTAATTTACTCGTGAGTAAAAAAAATATATGAAGAAATCAACATAAAAAAATCTAAAATGCCAAGTTTTCGGATTTCGGAACTGAATTGCCAATTAATTGAGGCATTTAGTTAAAGGAGAAATGCTACTAATTATAAGTCTTCATAGCTAAAGTGATAAGAGCTCAAACAAATAAATGAACCCGTTTAGTTCGTTGATTTAAGTTTTTAATTTGAGTTTAGATGTGACTTTATGTGAGTTTTTTACTGTAACAAAAAAGTTAAATGTGATTGTTTCTGAAAATTTTTTACTGTAGTAAAACTCGAATCGGTAAAATGAACGGAACCAATAAATAACGAAGCATAAGTGAGATAAGACAAACTGAGAAGCTGTACTGGATATTCTTTGGAAGTTTGACTTGTGGAGAGTATCTACAAGGTAGTTTAGCGTCATTCGCGACGTCAACTTCTATTTAGTAGTTTGATTAGAACGGCTTATAAGTTTGAAGATTCTTTAAAAGGAAAAAAAAAAAAAAATTTGGGGATTCTTTGATTGAAAAACAAAGGGTACAGATAGGTATATTAATTAAATTTCCCACAAATTAAAAATTGGGAGATTCTCGATCTTAATTGAAGAATAAACAGCCGTTATATGTAATTAGTCAATGGGATTATCTAATTGTGCATGCATGTGCCATACACGCATATGTTGTGAGTCTTAGAGACGACTAAGCTGAATATTTGCCCATTAGAAGTTCTCAAGTTACTGTAAGACATATATTTTAATGCATAATTTCATTTCTCCACGGGTTCAAACGTGTACTAATCAAGCACTACTGCGTGTATGCTTTATTTTTTATCGAACAAAAAAAAAAACCCATTACGTGCTTTATTAATTAATGACACTAATGAGCATACAAATATTTTTGTAACTCAATAATTGGAGTTGCTTACTTGTCAGGTATTTAGATTAATTTTGGGTACGCTCGATGAAATTCTATTGAGACAAAATGCTATTCATCCTCGTTGTTCGAGTTTGAATTCGGGTTTAAGTTTTAGCACGTAAAATTATTGAGTTATTTTCAAGTTTATAAGGAATGGCTATAATGAACTTGAAAAATAATGAAATTGAAAAATTAGTTCCGTCGCAATTTAGTATGTATGTACTCGCCTATTATACATGTTTGTGTGTCTTTTTTAACTTATTAAACATCCGACTTTCAAATATACATAGAAGAAATTAAAAATCGAACCTTTTTTTTGTTATTTTTTCAAATATACATACAAGAAATTAAAAATCGAACCTTTTTGTTGTTATTTTTTCAAATATAAATACAAGAACTTAAACATCCAATTTTATTGTTCTTTTCTTAAATATAGAAGAACCATACTTAGTAGTTGGTATAATATACATTATGCTATTGCTATGCGAGCGTTATAAAAAATAAATAAATAAATAAAGAAGTTGTCTTTGGTAGGTTGTTCTACTGGTAAAATTTGTTTTCTGACTGTTAAATCTGATACAAATTAAATGAGATTAAAAAAATATATAAATTTAACGATTAAAAATGACTGAAAAATAGAACTACCAATAGTTTTATTTTCTGATCGGGAGAAACTCTTATAAATAAAAATAAAACTAGAGTTTTACATCTACAAGGCCAAAGAACACAAATTATGGGGAGCACTGACATCTGGGAATCCAAACAAAGGAAATGCTCCGAAAACATGAAAATACTAGTCACCGCAAGAAAGCTATAAGACACCACTCCAATATAGGCAAATATCCTCAAAAAGAAATCCAAAATCAAAAAATCAAAACCAAATGTTCACCTATATACCCTGAAAAGAAAAAAGTGTTCACTCATATCAAAAATCATCAACCGCTTGTGTCTCATAGTTATGACATATATATATAATATATATATATAGATATAAGAAAAAACTTTTACTGTTGTTTTTAAAAGTGTACAAATTAAATTTTTTATTTTTTATTTTTAATTTATAACTTTTTTAATTAAATAATTACATTAATAAAAAAATATTTATAAATCATGATTAATAATTTTTTATAATATTTTTTCTTATAAAAAATACATATAAAATAAAAATAATTTTTAATTATAATTATGAATACATTCATCAAACGTCCCATACGTCCCGTGAGACTCTCGATATAAATTCTCTGTTTTTTCATTAGTTAGGCGCATCATAAGGACCAATTTTGGATGCGACAACTCAAGAGTATGATCCCTCGACGGAACTGCCCAACTGTGAGCGTAGGCCCAATAGCATGGCAAAGGTCATTCTTTGGGACCCATGCCTAGTCAGCATACAATCAGATCATAATACACGCTTCAACAGAATTAGTACCACGCGCTAACCAACAACCGGCCCACAGGCTCTTCTCAAATTCCGAAGGAACTGTTTCGCTTTTCCCAAAACCAGCCAACCACGAAATTTAGCGCGCGTGGTATTCCGCATCTGAATTTAAATTCCAATAAAGTCCCCAAAAGCTTTGTTAATACCGCCGCTGTTTTCCCGCCATCCACTAGAATTAATAGTTGTTTGGTTTGGAGATTTGTACTTGATTTGAATTATAATTTGTGATTCATTACAATATTTTTTTTATAAAAAATATATGTAAATTAAAAATAATTTTAATCCATGAACTAAACGTCCCCTTAAAACTTAACCCGGCCGTTTATTTCATTTAAAAATAATAATAATAAGATTATTCTTTTCTTAGAATAAAAAAATAAAATGATCTTGCTCGTTTTGGTCATTTGAATTAAAAACTTAAATAAAAAATAAATTTATGTGAGAGAAACTGCTATACAAAATTAAATTTAAATTTTTATAAAAAAAAATACTGTAATAAAAACTTAAATTATTATTCAAATTAATAAAATGAACGATGCCATAATTTTTATAAACATTGGTATATCATAAATCATAAATCAAATAAAACGAATGATGAACAAAATTTCATGAAATTGTGATGGAGCCTAAACTTGACGTGGAAGTGGGCTTCAACTTTTTGCTGAAAAAAAAAATAAAAGCTATTTGCAACCTTCCAAATATAGTAAGGCTTTGTTTGTTTTGTGGATTCGAGTTTTCAATTTAAGTTGAGATATGACATTTTTTTAGAGCTTTTAATTATAGTAAAAAAGTTAGATGTGACATTTTTTGAGAATTTTTAACTGTAAAAAATTAAAAATGAAAACTCAAATCGATGAAATAAATAGAACTTAAATATCTGCACACAAATATTAGATATTGCTAGCAAAAACTAGATTTTAAAGGCTAAAATGAGGTCTAACGTGTCGCCAAGTCAGCTCAACAAACCACGACTTTCCAAACTATGGAAAAAAAAAACTAAGGCATCATTTAATTTATTGATTTGAGTTTTTAATTTAAGTTAAGATATTATTTTATGTGAGAATTTTTTATTATAATAAAAAATTTTAATGTGATTTTTTATAAAAAAAATTAATTATAATAAAATTAAAATAGGGACGTTTGGAAGAGGGATTCGTGTTATAATTTGAATCATAATTCGTGATTCATTACAGTATTTTTTCTCACAAAAAAATATATATAAAATGAAAATAATTCTAAATAAACCAAACCTCTCTTTAATATGAAGTGAAATGAACGAGCTCAGTAAAATCTTAACGATCATCGTATCATATGTGGTCCACTGCCCATTGGTTTTATATCTTTTCTTTTGATTTTGATCTCTACTTTATTATATTCTCTCTCTTTTTCCCTGTAATTCTTTCTGACACAGAACCAAGATTTTTTGGAATGAAGAGTCAAGTTGAGTCTTCTTCTTTTTCTTCTTCTTCTTCTTCTTATGTGCCATCAGATCAGAATTCTCTGTGAAGTTGGTGAGATAAATATGTCATCGATGTATCTGGGACTTTTGGGTATGTCAGATTTTTCTCCTTTTCAATTGTTTTTTCTGTTCAGTTTTAAGCTTTGGGCATGGGGTTTATCTGAATTTTTATTTTTCCCTTTTTGGTTTTTTTATTTGGGTTTGTTTTCTTATATTTTCTTGCGGGGTTTTAGGTGCTCACACTATAGAAGGAGATGCCAGATAAGAGCGCCTTATTGTGACGAGATTTTTTATTGCAGACACTGCCATAATGAAGCAAAGGTACTAAAGGTTTTTTTTTTTTTTTTTTTTTTTTTCTTTTTCCCAATAGTTTGTAAAGTTATTTATTTATTTTTTTTCATATTCAAAGCTGATAAAATCTGTTTCCACTTTCAACTTTTTGTAATCAGAATTCACAAGAAACTGATCCTCTCCGTCAACATGGTCTTCCACGACATGAAGTTGAAAAGGTTCGCATTCTATTTAGGTTTTTCTTCACAGTTATTTGTTCATATTTTGAGTACAAACATTTTTATGTTGTTCTCTTAGTGAGTTCTTTCTTTCTCAAAATACGCTTGAGCTTGAATAAAATACCTCAAAATTTCGATTTCTAAATAAGGTCTTGGTGATTACTAATGAATTTCCATGAGTCAGAGATGAATTACATGAAGAAAAGTAAATAACTTTTTCTTTACTCTCTCGACGTGTTGAAATAATTTGTTATAAAATTCAAAACAAGATTGGTTTATCACCTGGATAAAGTACTGACTTTTATGATGAAAACTATCTTTGTTCATTTTTAAAGATCATGGAGATATGAATTACTATGTTTAATTCTAATGATACGTTGCTTCTCTAATAATGTGCCATTTAATCTGTTTCACAGGTCATCTGCTCCCTCTGTGGAACAGAACAAGATGTAAGTTCCTTAAATTATCAACCTGAAGTTTTCAAAAACTTGAAGTTGTTTTTTGAGAAGTAATATTGCAAGTGAATATTTACCTAATTTTTGTTCTTTAACTTAATCAGGTCCAGCAGTATTGCATTAGTTGTGGAGTTTGCATGGGAAAGTACTTTTGTGCTATATGCAAATTTTCGATGACGATGTAAGTTTCTATAGTATTTTTCCTTTTTTATGTTTATATTGGTTTAAAACAAACCAATATTGCTCATAAATTAAACACAACATTTTCATGTCTTTCAGATTTCGAAGAATCAATACCATTGTAATGAGTGTGGAATATGCAGATGATTATTCAATTAAATCTTTAGTTACTATCTTTGTTCATGTCCATATACCTAAACTCGAGTTTCTTAATAGCATTCTTCTATGTGATTTCTTACACAGAACTGGAGGCAAGGAAAATTTCTTCCATTGTAAGAATTGTGGTAAGGGAAATATAATCTAAATCTAAAATCCTTATTAGATATTTTTCTATTTTCGTTTCCTTTTTTTTTGTTAACTGAGTTTTACCTTAAATTACTTGGTTTAGGATGTTGCTACTCTAAGTTGATGGAAGATGGACACCGTCGCGTGGAAAAGGCAATGCACCAGAACTGCCCTGTTTGCTTTCAGGTAACTAAACTGTAAACACTATTCTTCTCTGAAGTTATCTAAAAAGAAGAAGAGAATTGTTTGATTTTCAAATTGGATAAATTGTTCCAATTTTGGTCTGCAGTTTCTATTTGATTCTACCGAAATGATTAGCATCTTACCTTGTGGTCTGGAATGCCTAAAAGAGATGGAGCTCCACCATCGGTAAGATCAACAAGTGTTTTCATGTCTCAAGCTTCTATAGAACAAGAAGCATAACTCTACATTATGCTTGTTTCATGTGAACATCTAATGGGAAATAGATATATCTATTATATCATCATTTTTAATAACTAGAGATTGTGTCTTAAATAAGTTTTAAGTGCCACATTCTTTTACAACTCTTCTTTGGCCAGTAAAATAAAGTATCAAGTTTTTATTTGCTCCATACTGTAGGTATTCCTGCCCGGTTTGCTCGAAGTCCGTCTGTGACATGTCTAAGCTGTGGTAAAAGCTTGATGAAGTGGTACTTATTTCTTGTACAATATTCTCAAAGATGTTCATTCTCGTTTGCAAAATTACCTTCTCATGTCCTCATACACATTGCAAACGTTCATTGTAGATTGCTTCCACTCCAGTGCCAGAAATTTATAAAAGCAAGATGGTAAGCAACTAAACATGAAGTTTAAGCCACTAATTAGATTTCTTATTCATCTGTTATAGTGTTGTTGACTCTTTTAAACACAATCAGGTGTGGATCCTTTGCAACGATTGCGGGGTCAAATGCGCGGTCCAGTTCCACATTGTGGCGCACAAGTGTCTCAAACTAGACAAAACACAGCGAGCTCCAACTGCCTCATGCTCCACAAATGTGGTTGAAATGGTGAGATGACCATCAGTTGAAGCTTCAGTTTTCAAGTGAACCCAACGAACTCTTCGTCTTCATTTCCAAAGGGAATCGCTTGTCATAAAAAATGCAGACTTCAGATTTCGTAGCTGAAATCTGTGTATGCTAATTGCTAAATCACCAATATTTTACCGTTAGTAAAAAGGCCTCATATGTACAGCACCACTATGTAATGACAACAAGAAAAGTGTAAGAAGGCAGCTGGAGGTAACAATCCTTCAGACTGACCAAGAATCAGAATAGAATGGAAAATAATCGAATCTATTGAAAAATGGTGGGAAAAAGAGACAAATATCCTTTTAGAGTGTATGAGTTTAGATTTTTACATCTTACTCTTAAATTAATATCCATTTAGTTAAATAGCTATATTAGTCAAGACGCATGCTCTTAAAGGTAAGTTCAGTAAAGTTTGTATTCCAAAATGAAGCTCAAGCCAAAAATTTCTAAGTTTAGTAATCAGGACCAGTAAATTATCTTTCTTTCATCGTTGTGTATAAATTCAACGAGACAACGCCCACAATCCACCTAGTATATGGCCTTTATATTTTGCTTTAAAATGAACACTGCCCAATTTATATATTGATTAGTATATATCGTTTTGTTGTTTTTTACCACATTTCCATCGATCAGAATTATCTATATATCTCTTTGGTACCATAGCCTTGCTATGTTATCTTATCCCTTCAAGACATGAAGATACGCATTTAGGTCAAAGCTATCTTATTGTTTAAGTTTCAAACAAAGTAATGAGATATAATCAAGGTTTTTAAAAGTATAAATTAGGCCTCGTTCGTTTCGCTGAATCGAGTTTAAAATTCAAGTTTTGTTACAGTAAAAAGCTCTCACAAAAAGTCACATCTAACTTTTTTACTACAGTAAAAAGCTCTCACATAAAATCACATCTCAACTCGAATTCTAAACTCGAATCAGCAAAATGAACGAGGCGTAAATGGTAAAGTTTTTAGTCTGACATCCGAACCAATCATGTACTTGTAACTTTTTTGGTATGCTGGTGTAATATTGTTCACAGTGGCGGAGCTAAGATTTTGATTTAGAGAGCATAAACTACAAATGTGAAAAATATTAATAAAATCAATTTTTTATATTTTTAGATGAATATTGTATATGTATAGATTATTGAACATACCTGAGCAATAAAGATTTTAGCGAGTAAATTAGATAAGAAAAACTATTTAGGAGGTACATAATACCTATGAGAAAATAGTAGATATGAGTGCCAAAAGAGAAAAAGAAAAAAGATCTTTAATATGTAGGACACATTTGAATAAATACATATTACTTCAACAAGGGCAAATTAGAGAAAATGTGCGTGTGAGAAAGTCGTAATTGAGAGGATTGTTTGAAAAAGAAAATCTTAATTAGGGACACATTTTGAGAAAAAAATGTTTTAATGTGTCATTTTTTATATAGCTTAGATTATATCCAAAAATATTTTAGAAGGGACCAATTCAAAAGAAAATTTGTTTTTATAAGAATAAATTAGAGAATAAATCAATTAGGTACATTTAAAGTATAAGATTTAATAGGAAAAGATCAAAAGAAACAATAGGAAATAAAATAATTTGTAATTGGATTTTGTGAGGATATATTTGAAATTTTTATTGATAAGGGGGGCATATATGCAATTTTTTTGAGAAAACATATACTAAAAATCAAATATCAAAAATCCAGGGAGGCATATACTCCCCATGGGCCTCACCTCCGTCCGCCGCTGATTGTTTGTTCGTATGTGTAACTTTTTATAATTGTGTAACACTCATATTACATGTGTTAGACTATATTTATTAAATGTTACATTAAAATAAATTGAGTGTTATTCACATTTATGAATAATATTACACTGAACATGAAAAAAAAAAATTACACAGGCTCGACTGGCCAGGAAATTTAAGGCAATTTCTAAATTAAAATAGCATTAAGTAATAAAGTGTTATCTTAATCCCTTTTATTGCATACTTAGACAACAGGTCACGCATGTAAATAGGCATACAAGTTTCAACCACGGCCAACAATTAAGAGCAGGTTTGGTATAAGAGTTCCAGAGCTTAGAATCATAATTCTGGTTTAAATCAGTATTTGTTTACAAAAAGTAAAAAGTGATTCTGATTTTATTCACTCAGAATTAGTGTTTAGTTTGGATTGTTTTGATTCAAAATTTGAACCCTCATGTGATGTTTGAAACTAGAATCACTATTGATTCTAAAACTACCTCCCTATTGATTTTGGATGGTTCAAACTTCTGATTTTTTTTCTAAACCATAATTTGAACTCAAAATCATAAATCTTGATTCTGATTTTAAAATTAAAACTAGAATTATCATAATTTAAACCCTCATACCAAACAAAGCATAAGTATTTAATTGCATAGGCATGCTTAAACATTCTTTTTCTTCTCTCTCTCTTCTTGAAACAACCAAGGCAATGATGTGTCGTAACAGGGTGCCTTTTGTTAACTAACATGCCAAGACCAATGCATTCTAGAAAATAATAATAATAATAATAATTATTATTATTATTATTATTATTAACAATCAGAAGAGTGAAAGGACTATGCATAAAAGACAGAAGCTAAGAGGAGAACACAAAGGGTAAAACAAAAAACACCCAAAAAATGAAATAAACACTGGAAAGGCCGACGCTCATCCCTGACAAACAAGCATGTGAGAGACAGAACTCACGACAGGCATATTAGCTTGCTAGTTGTTGGATGAAAAGAAGGCGACAATCTAAATTTTGCTGGAAGTTAGTTAAGTTTGGAAGGCAGGGACAAATATATTTGTGTAGCTGAGGCATATATACGTTTGTGTGTCTATATAATAGACATTTTTTTGTGTGCAGAAGAGAACATATACTGCTGTAGATCACAAGAATATTTTAAGTTGCTGAAATACCATACAATTGGTGTCTGTATTTTTATAATGGAGATGTGCACTATAGGATAGGGAAGCAGTGTTTCCAAACATACCGGGTGTCTTAAGTGGACGTTTGGTTCACAAATTCAGAACTATTCTCAATTTACGTATATTTTTTATGAGAGAAAATACTGTAGCGAACCACGAATCATAATTCAAACTATGGTATGAATTCTCATACCAAATACTGACTAAATAAAGCGACCTAGTGGGTCCAATTTGATATTTAATAACTAAAAAAATTAAAGATTTGACTTGGTCACAGTTAGGTTTTTGGCTGTATTATTTTATCTGTGAAAGTGAAAAAAAAAATGGTAATTTCTTTGGAATGCAGAAAAGTCCGCTCATTCCCATGAATCCTGTCCATTTGGCAAATAATGTAATAAGTAAAATACTTTGACCGTGTCCAAACTCGTCATGTAATGTTGATTAGAAAACTGACGAGTTATAAGAAGGAAATCAGCAAATGTGTGCTGCTCATATTAAAGAATTTGCCTAAAAAAATTTTTTTTATAGAGTTTCAAATGCTTAAATTATATAAAATTTTAAGACACCACATATGCATGTGGGTGATGAATAATAAAGTAAAGGAGGTGAACAAACAATTTGAATCTAAATCACATTCACAAAAGAAGAGTGCAGTCTCTTTATGAAAAAAAAAATAGAGAGAGAGGCCTTATGCATCGTGTATTACTTTTATTTTATTTTATTCTTTTTGCTAATCAAATTATATAATTATCCTCCCTAGTCCCTCCAAAAGATAGAGATCCAGCACCAAGTTGTGCACATGTTTGACAACAATAGACAGTGACGGACCATAACGGACATGGCCAAACGCAAAGCCGCTCGACTTGAACTTGAAGTTGAAGGTGATAAGACAAACGAAGGATACGCATCGCCATCAGTATTCATTACATGTGTAGGACTTAGGAGTTGGACCACAAAAATGATAAGGCGCTCAAAACACCTTTACGTATAGGTACTCGCTTTGTTTCAACTCTCTTTCTTCTACTCCTTTATTTACCTTTGAGTGAACTCTAGGTCCGTTTAGTTAGAATGATAGAGAAAGTTAGAGAGATAGAGAGTAGAAAAAAAAAAGAGTATTATAGTAATTCTTCATGTTATTTGTTGTTTGGTATGATAGAAATAGAGTAAAAAAAATGGACGATAGATATTTGTAAAACTATTATATTGTTCATTTAAATTATTTATTAATAGTTTATTTCGAGAGTAAAATAGTCTTTTACAAGTAAAATAGTCTTTTACATGTAAAAGTTGATGAATTTTATGAATACTCCTATAAATGGAAGAATCCAATTTTGTGGGCCTAAGAGGATGCGCTCTCCTTCCATCTCTCCCTTCCTTCCTGTCTTTCCTCTAACTAAACACATGATTTGCTCTCTCCATCCACCTCTCTCCCTCCACCCCTTTCAATCCCTCCATCTCTTCCTCCAACCAAACATTAAGGTTGCGTTTGGTATTACTTTTCACTCTCAAAATCAGCTTTTGCTTGTAGCAAAAGTTGATTTTAGTGTTTGACAAATCTCATCAAAAATGCTTTTTGAAGAATCTACAGCTAAAATCAGAAGCAGCCCAAAAGCAACTTTAGCTTTTAGATTGTGCGGGAATCATTATAGTACAATTAATGAAACTTTCATAATACCCATAATACCCCTAATAAAATTTAAAATTTACAATCTTTCAAATCTAAAATTCATACTCATAATATAATATAATATAATAATACAATAATATAATATAATGTAATAGTAATATTATAACAAATAATATCATAATTATATTAATAACTCTAATATTATTATTTTATCATATAATAAAATATTATAATTATTTTAATAGTATGATATTATAATAATTATTTTATAATAATATTATATATTATATTGTATTGATATAATTATATTTAGTATATTAATAATAATATAATAAAATATTAATATAATCTCATAATTCTAATATTATTATTTATTATGGCGTATTATAATTATATAATATATTAATTATAATATATTTGTTTAATATAATATAATAATGATTGTATATTATAATATAATATAGTTGTAATTTTTAATTATATTATAACTGAAATATTATTATTTCTTATGTAATATTATAATATGTGTTATAATATTGTAATTATATTAACCATTTTAATAATATTATTATGTTCTATATCATTATTATATAATATGTTATTTAATAATAGTTTTATTGTATTATATTAAATATAATAATAAATATACATTATAATATAATTGTATATATTATATTGTAGTATAATAAAATATAATATAATCATAATTTTTAATTATTTTGTTATTATTTTAATAATATTATTATATTCTATATCATAATTATATAATAATAATTTTTTATTATATTAAATATATATTATATTACAGAATAATATAATACAGTCGTAATTTTTAACTATTCAGAGTAAATCAACCTCATAATTTATTAAACGCTATTATATTAATTTTGAAACCAACAAAACTACTATAATTATAGTTTACCATACACCTAACTATTTTTTGTACTAACTTCCTTTTCTTTTAGCACAACTAAAAATAATTTTTTCAAAATCTACAACAATACTAAATTAAGCCTTAAGTCTTGTGCTCTTTTTTTATTCACCAAAAGAAGAAAAATACATAGAATAAGAGGTCTTGTGCAAATAACTATGAGCAAGCAAGTAATTTCTCTGCCTTCAAGGACTAGTTTGCCCAAACAAAAGCAAAAAAGGGGAAAGAAAAAATAGTAGCACTACTCCAGAGGAAAAAAAGCTTTCAAACAGCTCAATTTATTCCCCCCACCAACCCCCGCCTTCCCTCTCTCTCTCTCTCTATAAAACTTCCAAAAAGCCTAAAATCCGAGCACCACATTAAAGATGTCTTACACGTGACGAGAACTTTTTGGCAAGCCATGCCCCATTAAACGAAGATCTAGTTTGACAAAGTTATAAAATAATCAGAACCAAGCAAAGCAAAGATAAATTAAAGCGATTGGGGGCTAATTTTTCATCGGCTTATAAAACATGCAAAGCGAGAAGGACATCTGTTTTTTCTGTATCATATCATATGTATATTATACATATGACAAGCAAGGTTTTCATCAAAGAAAGAAACAGGCAATAAATAGAAGACCCGTTTAGTTCGTTGATTCGAGTTTTTAATTCGAGTTGAGATGTGACTTTATGTGAAAATTTTTTACTGTATAAAAAAATTAGATGTAATTGTTTGTGAGAGCTTTTTTACTGTAGAAAAACTCAAATTCTAAACTCGAATCAGCGAAATAAACGGAACCTGAATCTCCACTCACTGAGTTGTATTTGTATACAATAACCGAGGAGGTTACTTTGACCTTTTAAAAAAGCAGCTTTTTGCTTTGCTAATTGAGAGTCAAAACACTACTTTTTGAATCAAGAGTCAAAATTGCGGGAATAAAAAAAGTCTCCTGAGCCTGCAATTAAATTTACAACATGGTTCAATGGGAATCCTATGAGAATGCTGAACTTCTCCGGGACAAGACAAACATAAAAAATTTGAATAAAGAATCTTTGGCTATTAGCCAATAACTATCTCACAGTTTCAAGAGCTGTTGTGGAGAAAAAGATTTCCAGAGGTGAAAAAAAGTAAATTTAGAGGGAAAGAAAAAAGATAGATCTTTTAACTGTAGCTAGAGAAAAAGTACAATCCCCGTTGAAAAACCAACCCAAAAGGCCAAGTCCTTATCTCAGAACCAGGAATTGGTCCACCACGAGGACCACATTAACCCATCAAGGCATCAACCCACTTTTGCAAATAAGAGATTTGCAATGTTCTTTTTTTAGTTGCCAGATTTACAAAAAATCATTACACGTACGCCGCCCACAAAATTTTTCCATCATTTGAAATTCAAACATGGAAACCTAGTTGCACAGAGAGTGTCTTAAATGGTTTACCCGTAACTTGGTATCTTCAGAAAGGTTTCTATGAGATACCAACTGCAGCCGTGTGGCAAGGTGCTTTGGACTGGATTATAACCCTAGCTCCTGAAGCAAGCCTGTTGGAGAAAATTAATGTAATGTCATTTATTGTGGACAATAAAAATTGGAAATGCCCAGATAGTTTTGAGCATGAATGTGAAAGTGAGGAGTCGATACTCAACTTTCTTCAATTTTGATCACCTTCTCCTCTCTAAAGGAATCTAGTCTCTTTGATTCATTTTTAGCTGAGAAAGGCTCCGTGATTCTTTTACTAGCACCATTCGATACACTTGGAGTGATGGTCCTTGAGCCATCAACTCCATCAGAGGAGTTTCTTGGCCTATCAGAAGCAGGGGATCTCATAGATTCACTCCGCGGTTGCTTCATTAATGAAGCCGTGATTGATCTTGGGATGCATTTTGAACGCCCGGACGTGGACTCTTCGTTGTCCTCAATCGGATCCAGCTGTTTACAAGTCCTGCAAGGTCATCGTGTACGTAGCATATGAATCATAATCAAGAATAGAGTGCATTATTAGTACTGATCTGCAGCCGTAAATTTTGGACATTTAAGGTAGTAGGGGGGCCAGTTAACTTCAGCATATGCAAGTAAATCATGAAAACTTCAAATTTTCCTTTACTATAAGTTTCTAAGAGCTGTGCCACTTCTTATCTTAAATCTGTTTAAACCACTTCAACTTGGCTGTTGACAAGCTTTTAACAAACTGGTCATTGCTTCCATCAAACAAGGCTCGGTAAGCAATGCATCAAAGCTTCATTTTTAGCACACGCTTGGTAGTCATCAAGCAAAAAGAAACTTGCGAAGACCCAACCCCGAACTGTTGGGAGTTGGGACACAAGTTCAAACCATCAGAAGGCCCGGACGGAGAGAATGTTTACTATGAAAGATGCACCATGTTCAACTCTGGTAATACCATCCCGCATTTTAATCATGCAGGAAGCTTCTAAAATAGGCATCTATAACATTAATTGGGACAAGTGTTTTCTTAGTCTCATCTAATACAGCATAATATTTTTACTAATCACCAACTCTACCGACAACGTCCAAACAAGCGTCATTAATTCATATTTGGAGTGCCAATAAAGTTTGAAAGGCAAACAAAAAGAATCCAACGAATCTTAAAATAAAATATCAAGGAATAAAGCTGACCTGTCTGCATTATAGGACGATGAACGCTTTAGAGTTGTATGTCCATCTTCTTTAAGTAGTTTAGTCTCAATTAAGCTCCCACTGAAGTATTCTTTATCTTCCAATCTCAAACCCATTAACTTTGGATTTTCAGATAGGCAGTCAAGTTCCCCCATTATCATCGAAGTAGAGAATAACGGGGATGGAAACTTTGAATGGGAAAACCTGGGCTTGTAGGTTGGAATTAGACCAAAGCTATGATCCTTAACCGATATCGAACCACATGATATAAGTTGCATCAAAACATTTGTGGCCTTAAGTCTTGCGTGGTTAGGCATTCGAATATCCTCCTCTTCTAGAATTCTAAAACTATTGATCTTACCAGCATCAGCCCTGATCAGGGATTCTAAAGTTTCAGTCTTCCCACCAGATGACGAGGCACTAGAGGTGGATAGAGGAGGGGAAACTGAATCGCTGCAAATTTCGGAGTTCTCCTTTCCCCGCAGAGGCCGGTTTTGATAAGTCTCACCACAGTCAGGCTCTATTAATGTTCCATCATCCGTTGAAACACCTCTAGTACAAGTTTCTCGGGCTTTTGATCTACCCACATTGTCCTCTGTCTGCGTCGAAGCGTCAGCTAAACCATCAGTCTTGTAAATTTTATACTCAGTTAAGCTCAGAGAATTAGCCCAGGAAGAATTCTTTCCGACTCTAGACTCCGGAGATACGCCGGAAGAGCCTGCACGCTCAACCGCAGGAGAGAGCTCGTCATCTCGAGAATTCTTTATTTCTTTCCCGTTTAGACTAGATGAGGACGAGGAATCATCATGGCTTCTGGAAGAGGTAGGTTCAGGGAACTGTTTCAAGCTCTGAGTTTTCACATTCACAACCGGGCTGAATCGATCTGGAAAGAGAAAATATCAGGCTTTCAGATTTGGTTCCCCGAAAACTTTAGCTATATTCGATTATAATGTAGACTGAATTACATTTTCTTGGTAACCAAACAATTATATACCTGAATTAGACTCTTCAACGAGTTCAGAGCCTTTGAGAACGTACTCATTACCATGAGCGGGGTGAATTAGATCATCTTCACAGAGATCATGCCAAACAAACCCATTCTTGTAGCTCCTGCATTAATTGAAAAAAAAAAAAAAAAATTATAGAAGAACAAAATAAAAATCCATGCTTGATTCTGTAGCGAAAAAAGAAGTAGAAGTCTGAACAGAAAATATTCTGAGAAAGGAAGACAAGAACTTTCACCTTTTAGAAGACCATGCGAACATGGAAGCCATGCCTCTGCCTCTTAGAACATTAAGTCTCTCAATCACATCTGTGAAGAACACATAAAATTCTTCAAAAATCAAACTTTTTTTTTTGTTTATTCGGGGAAAAAAAAAACGAACTTTTGATGAAACAGAAGATTCTAGACTCTAGAACTGCGATTCACCTCTGAGATAGAGACCGTCGGGAGAGGAGAAAGGGACCTCCATGAAATGAGGGTGCTCGAGCTGGCGATTCCGGCAAAGGTAGTAAACCACAGGAACCTTGCGGTTCTGCTGGTACTTGGGCGACTTCTCCGTCCACACTTTCGCCCTCTCCGGGCTCACTTGCCGGTACTTCTTCATCCTCGCCTCCATTAAAGTACGGAAGTTACTTGCGATCTCCGATTTCAAATTGAGCTTTAAGTTCGAGAAACTACGTGAATTTCGGAATCTGCGAGGAATAGCTCGGCGGAGACGGATCAAGACCGAACTGAATCAGAACAACACTTGCAAATATGTGAAAGAGAAAGATGGAAAGATTGATTGTTTCACCGGAATGTAAAGAGAAGCAGAGAGAGACGAAACGAAAAAAGCGAAGAGCTTGAAAGTAGAGAGAGAGAGAGAGCCTTGAAGAAAAGGAAGAAGAAGAGGAAAAATGGCGGAGAAGAAATGGATATAAAGACGCCCGCATTTAATGCGAAGGAGAGAAGAAGTGTAAGTTTGGTGCAGAGAAATTGAAGGTGAGGAGCTTCTTCATAGCTGAAGTTGGCAGAGACAGCGACCCATCGCAGGCTTCCCCCTCTCTCTCCCCTTATTTTCCGGTTTCCCTTTTTTTTTGGCTCATTTCGACTATTCCACGGTCCCTCTCTCTCTCTCTTCCCCTCCGCCTCTCTCTTTTCTCTCTTATGCCTTTCTTTTGTTTTCTTTATTGATTTTCTTTTTCTTTGTACTTATATTGACGTAATTGATAAATTTGCTTTAAATTTTTAATTCTAATAAATTATTTTTACACTACTTATATTGACGTAATTAATAAATTTATCTTTAAATTTTTAATTTATAATAAATAATTGATAAATTTATCTTTAAATTTTTAATTTATATAAATTATTTTCACATTATAAATTACTATTTACTTTAAATAATTTTAAAATATGTTATTGATTTAATTTAATTTCAATGTAAAATATATATACCTCGATACATGTAGCATGAGATGCTTCAATCATCACCCGTTTGGTAAAAGGATTCGTTCCCTGATTCGAATCATGATTCGTGATTCGCTACAGTATTTTCTCTCATAAAAAATACACGTAAATCGAAAATAATTCTAATTCATGAACCAAACAAGTTATTTTTACTTCGCATTGTTTTATTAATTTAATAAGAAAATTTTCAACTGCACTAAAAGAGGACTAATTAATTGTTTTATTTAAAAGTTTAGATAATAATTTTAAGAAGCAATTTATCAAATTTAAAGAATTTTTTGCCTAATTTATAAATCATAAAAATTCAAGTACAAGATGTGACAAATACCCTTCTTTATTTATTAGTTTTGGTTAATTTGTTATTTATTGAGTGGGTGGGAATGATACGTGGCGAATTGTAATTTGGTAGTTTTGGGAGAGTACATTATAGTCTTTTTGCAACAAATAATGAGCTGATTGATTATTAAGTTAAGTCTAACTGTTTAAATTATTTATGAATAGTAAATATGCGTTTATTTTTTCTATTTTTCACATTTATTAAATATAAATATAAATTTTATTCTCCATTCAAATTAAAACTTTAACTACACATTTAAATTACAATTTAAACTACATAATTAGAATTTTTATGCTCAAAATAAAAAATTTAAATTAACAAAATTCAAACTAACAAATTAAACAGGGGTATGTTATTCCTTTGTGTTGAATACACAAATCATAAACTCATGCCGTTCTTCTTTTCTAAAATTTATAAATGTTCCCTTTTGTGGTGAAGATTTTTAAGTATTTATTTTCCAATGACTGGATTATAGAATAAAATAATCACCACTTTGGAGTTTAATAATCAAGTTGATGAATGAAAATTTACAAAAAAAATGAAGTTAAGAGTAATGTTATAAAGTATCAATGATGTTGAACACCATTCATTATAAAAATTAAAAAGTGATTCTTTGCATTATGAAATATACAAATACAATTTATTTTTTTATTAATAGCGGTATTTAACATCATAGCTCGAGCACTTTTCTAATGCTAATTATTAATTATAAAGTTTTCAAGAGCCCGTTTAGTTCATAGATTAGAATAATGAGATTAGGATTATTTTTTATTTATGTGTATTTTTTGTGAGAAAAAACACTGTAACAAACTATAAATCATGATTCGAATCAGAGAATAAATCTTCCAACTAAACGGACTCCAAGTTTTCTACTGTTTGTTCTCGTTTTCTTTCTGCATATGTAAATAGTTAAAGGTCTGCAAAAAGTAGCAATCCGTTGTTTGAGAATATTGTTCACAGCAGACTACTCATCTGCATTTTTTTTATTTCAATTATTGATGCGTGGAGCAATTCTTAATATAAATATTTCAATTCGTAAAATAATGTGAATAAAAAAAATATTAATATCATTCTTTCTTATATCAATACACAATCAGTTGCAATTTTCCGTACTATATTCGTCAATATTAAAATTTTTAAAAAGTTAAAATAGAAATTATACATATATCACATAGCACATTATAGAAGCAACAATCAACTCAACTGCATAGGGTTTTTTTTTTCTGCTTGCAGAAAAATTGGTAAAGTTGACATGCTGTCTGTGGTTTTTGGATTTCCTTAATAGAAAAAAAAAATAATAATAAAATAAAAAACTGAAAAACTAAAAGAGAGAGAGAGAGAGAGAGGTAGTTTTATATCTCACGCCAACACAAGTTAAAACAGAAATACCAGCTCACTAGAAATTCCAAGGCAAATGAGAGAGAGAGAGAGGGGTTTATATCTCACGCCAACACAAGTTAAAACAGAAAATCAGGTCATTAGGGCTTGTTCTTTTAAAATTTAATTTGAGTATAATTTTTTAGTTAAATTTGAGTTATAACTTGAGTTGAACTTGTAACTTGAGTTTGTGTTTGGTTGTGTACATTTGAGTTATGGTTTAAGATAATAATCTTTTTGAGTTTGTGTTTGAATGAGTCAAAACTTGAATTTGTATTTAGATAGTATTTTAATAAAAACTCAATGCTGATGAAAAATTTTAATATGGTATATGGGTCGGGTTTTATTCGTCTTTTTATTGTCAACGCATAGAAAAAAAAACCATCTCAATCAAAATTAAAATGAAAAAGTTATAGCATTTTGAAGAATAAAAAAAATACTGTTCATGAATTTGAGTTCGAGTTTCTAAACTCGAGTTGAAGGAGAAATTTGAACTCGAGTTTTAGTCATAAACTCGAGTTTGAACTCGAGTTTAAACTTAAAAGAACATGAACTCGAATAAAATTATAACTCGAGTTACATTTTTTTGAGTTTTTTACTCAAAAAAACAAGCCAAATTCCAAGGCAAATTATCAAGTATCACAAGATGAGAAAAGAAACATAGTTTGGTTCCAAAAGCTGACTCTAGTCGGAGCTTAAGTAGTTCCATTTTCGATCATGATGTAAGTTTCAAGTAAACTTGCTACAGAGCTAACTTAAGAAGACTCCCATAATGCCTGGCGTCATTTTGGATACATTTTTGGCTCCTTCTCTTTTTCCTTTCACGGGAGAAAAACCAACTTTGCTTGCTTGCTATTTTTATTTTTTGTTACGAAATATGTAGGGTTTGTTTAGCTCGTTGATTCAAGTTTTTAATTCGAGTGAAGACATAATTTTATATGAGAACTTTTTACTGTAGTAAAAAAATTAAATATAACTGTTTCTGAGAGCTTTTTATTTTAACAAAATTTGAATTTTAAAATCGAAGCGGTGAAATGAACAATACTGTAGTTTAAAAACAGATGATAGAAGTGCTCCATGAGATTTTGTAGCAAACTTATAGTTATATTATTATTTTCGGCAAGACTAGACTGAAAGTTTAGGGCATGAAATTAACGTTTTTATCATAATACAAGACTGCCGTGCGCAGCTAGCAACTTTTGTTTCGAAGCTCGCCGAGATATATTATTATTCTTCTTCTTCCTTTGCCTCAACAGGTTATGTTGTTAGCTCAGGTTGTTTTGGTCCTTAAATGGAATTGAGGTCCACCATGTCCATTTGCTTGTTTACCCTTAAAATCATTTTATTAAGAAACACATATTAATCCTTATCTAAAATCCTCTGAAATTTAAACCAAGATGATTATGTCTACAACATTATCGACATTAAACATATTTTGATGTTTCGACATGGATAATAAAGAGGAAATATATTCTTCTTGATGTGTTCATAAAATATCCATAATATTCAAGAATATTTGCAATATCCGTAAATATTTAAGATATTTTTAAAAATATCCACATAACGTTTAAAAACAAGCACAAAAATTAAAATTTTAGCACATATTATTTTCCTATATTTTTCAATAAACGAGACAATGTGATTTAAATCA
Source organism: Morus notabilis (assembly GCF_000414095.1). NCBI lineage: Eukaryota > Viridiplantae > Streptophyta > Magnoliopsida > Rosales > Moraceae > Morus > Morus notabilis. The sequence continues at coordinate 404,070 of NW_010367841.1, read as the reverse complement.
AAAGCAATAAAAAAGTAAAGACTACTCACTACACCTCCATGAAGGCTACTCATCAAATTGGATAAACTAACAGTCTCCAATTTATAAGCTAACAGTGAAAAGAGATTAAAAAACATACATATGACATATTAACACTACTTCCAAAACTATTCAAGGGTAATATCCTAACAAATGTATTGTTTAAATCAAAAGCATAATTTATCTAATGCTTTTCAACATGTTAAAAACTCGTTTTGGTAACACTTGAAGTCCGTGTTTTGATAATAAAATTGTATGTAATATACCGTACTATTGTACTTTGTGTAATGAGTATGTAAAATTATATTGTAATCATAATTCATGTATAATTATGATAATTTCTTATTATACTATTTGATATAATTCTCATATTTTTTGATGAGAAACATATTATTTTTTTTCATTAAATTAGTTCAAATTGAGAAATATTGATTATTTAGCATGTTATACAATTTTAAGATTTTCTCAAGCATCCATTTTTCTCTAAATATCATTAATATTATCCGTAAAACAAAATATCGACAATCTCGTCGACATTGACATTTATGTCATTGTCTTAAACTTAACAAATAACATTTAAGAAAAAAAAGCAAATGTATAAATATTATCATTAAAAAAAGTATGGAAAAATACCATACTTATAAGACGTTTTTAATGTTGTATTAGATTCTTAATTATGAATATTTTTTAATGCGATTTAAAATCATGCATTATATCCCAGTGTAAAAAACTCCTTACCATATTCATCAGAACATAGCAATTGATTGACTTCTTGTATTGTCACTTGTCTAAGGACATATGTAGAAAGTATATTTAAATTATGATATTTAATTATGACGTTTAAAATTTAAATTTTGTATGAGAGAAAAATATTATAATAAAATTAATAATTTAAAATTTAAGTATATAAAAGAAACCGTGCCTAAAAATTTTAATTTCTTCATTCATTTAGGCCCCGTTTAGTTCGTTGATTCAAGTTTTTAATTTGAGTTGAGATGTAATTTTATGTGAGAATTTTTTTCTGTAACAAAAAAGTTAAATATAACTATATATGAAAATTTTTTACTAAAATAAAATTTAAATTCTAAATTTCAATTAACGAAATGAATGAGCCTTAAGAATAATGGCAGAGCACTCCTCCATATAAAGAGCCAATATCCCCATCATGTTACATGTATGTACCACTTACTCAAATAACAAAGGCCTCCTCAACATATAACAAGAACAAATATGTTTCGAATTGGCCCATTTATCAAAGGTACGGCTTTCATTTACACCTATCGTTAATTTTTTTTTTTCTCCCCTTGGTCTGTAGAGGCTCTGGCCTTCCTGACAGGATGAATAGAAAGTTGATGTGTACTGAACCTGGGGTAGGTAAAAAGTTGAAATTGAATGTCAAAAGAGAAAACTAGTTACTTTTGTTTATTTCCATAAGCTTATAGACAAATGAACATAATGGGGGTTAGTTAGGTCTGTTTATTTCACCGATTTAAATTTTCAGTTTTAAATTTTTACAGTAAAAAATTTTTAGAAAATATCACATTTAATTTTTTTTGTTACAGTAAAAAGCTTTCAGAAAATATCACATCTCAACTCGAATTGAAAACTTGAATCCGCGAAGTGAACGGGGCCTTAAGACCCGTTCATTTCACTGATTCGAGTTTAGAATTCAAATTTTTCTACAGTAAAAAGCTATCACAAACAATCATATCTAACTTTTTTACTACAGTAAAAAACTCTCACATAAAGTCACATCTCAACTCAAATTAGTAAACTAAACGGGCCCTTAGTTTAAAACTCGTAATGTTGTTGGAAAGTGAGTAGGCAGGCAGCTAGCAGTAAAGAGAAGGTTTTTTTTTTTTTTTTTTTCGCTAGTACGGTAATGAGAAAGTTTACATTTTTATTTTGAGTTAATTCTACAAATATTTCCTTAAGTTTACTCTCAATTATATTTTAGTCATTAATTTTGGCCCCGTTCACTTCGCTTATTCGAGTTTAGAATTCGAGTTTTGATGTGACTTTATGTGAGAGCTTTTTACTGTAGTAAAAAAGTTAGATGTGATTGTTTGTGAGAGCTTTTTACTGTAGGAAAACTTGAATTCTAAACTCGAATTAACAAAGTGAACGGAGCCTTTTAAAACGTCACATTTTGTTTCAGTTTTGATATTTTCATTAGTTAAATATTAAATATTTGACAGAATTTATAAATGTAAAAATTAAAATTAAAAATATTTAAAGCGCGTTTAGAATTCGTTCTAAAATGATTTTATTTTTTTGTATGAAAATAAAAATGAAAACGTTTTCAATTTCATACGGAAATCATTTTTAAAAATGCGTTTAGTAGTTTTATCAATAGATTATTTTTAGTATAAAAAACTCAGTAATGTCTCTCTCTCTCTGCTCGAGAGAGGAGAAAATGAAAATAAAAAATAAAAAATGACTAAACGTCGTTTTTCATTTATTTCTCATTTTACACTAAATTAAAAAATAGTTTTCATTTCCGTTTTTTATTTTTATTGCGCCAAACGCCGTTTTAAAAATATTTTTATTTATTTTTTAAATGTAAAAAATAAAAATAGGATCAATTCCAAACATGACCTTAAAGTTTAGGGACTAAATTATTTCGAATTTTAGTCCCTAATTTGAATAGATTATATCAAATATTCAACACTTATTTAACAGAAATACCGAAACTAAAATAAAGTAAAACTTTAGAGATGTGTGTTTGGTAAGGGGATTCGTACCATGATTCAAATCATGGTTCATGGTTCGTTACAGTATTTTCTCTCACAAAAAATATACGTAAATAGAAAATTGTTCTAATCTCATGATTCTAATTCATGAATCAAACGTCAAAGTTTGAGATCAAAATGGAAGAGTAAACTATTCATGATATTGACTAACTCTTTTATTTTTATGTTGCAATAAGTTGTACACCAAGGTCTGGACTCCAATCTAAAAGCATGACTTATGGGACGTTTGTTTCATATATTCGTCATTGATTCTTAATCATAATTAATAGTTATCTACAATATTTTTTCTCACAAAAAATATATATAAAATGATAATAATTCTAAATACATAAACCAAACATTCTCTTATAAACACGGGGATTTTGCACACCGGAATTTAGGATCAAGTAGACCCAATAGATAGTGAGAACCAAAGAGAGTTTATAAGTTCTATGTTAATTGAAAAGTCCAAAGTTCTTGTAATGAGACGAACTCAGAGTATTCGAATTAACTCAAAATTACCATTTTGCCCTTTTTTTGCAATAGCTAACGTTCTTTCTAAATTTTATGCATGAATGGGAAATGTCATATAATCCTCAAACAGATTGACACCATCAAATCAAACCCACGTTATTAGCGCGGCATATTTTGTCACGGTAGAGAATTAAATTCTAAAAATATATGCAGTGCCCGCCAGATGAGGTAATTGTACGAACGCCCAATCAAGTGGCCATTATTTTGATTCATTGCTCTCGTTACAGGAAATGGTCATCTGTGACTGTCATCCTCTGAGATGTGCAAAATTTAGAAAATGGCCAAAAATCCAACCAAAGATAATGTTTTATTCCAATGACAAGTCATATTCTATCACGAAAATACACCTTTGTTTATTTCCTTGTCTTAAACCAGATAAGTAGTTGCCCCATTGCTCTTTGCAAATGCTATTTATTGGCTTATACTTAGCAATATATATATATATATATATACATATATATGTGACCTCTTTATTACCACTTTTATTTAAATATTTACATAGTGGAGAATTTCAGAGTAACCTCTTTTTCACATACTTGAAAAAGAAACTTTCACACTTTTTTCATTAAAAGCTTGTCTACGTGAACAATTTTCCATCTCTCACAAAATAAAAAAGGAAAAAAAAAATGTCAATATCTTTTTATAAATATAGAGTTCGTTTCCATTAGATTTGTAATTTAATTTGTTTAGCAAAAAAAAAAAAAAAAAAGGAAAAAACATTAATATACGATAACTATTCTTGATAAGTTCATGTCACACTTCCATCATCATATGGAAATACATTTGTACTTGATAGGTTAACAAAACCTGAAATATTCAAATAAATTATCAACTCAAAAGAATTATTGGAAGTGCACTGCTTTAGACGATATAAAACTATTTATGATTATCATTTTTTTTGTGTGGATATTTGAAGTGATTTTGGATTGCCTCATTACACCGATTGTTAACTATGCAGATGGTGAGCATCAAAGTTGACAACTTATGCACTGCTGAGCTTATAAAGACTTTATTATTGTTGCTAATCTGTACAACTAACAGATAGTGACCAGACGGACCCTAATAGAATTGCTAACTGAGAGAGAGTGTGAGAGAAACCCAAGGGCAGGAATACAAATATATGGCTGAAGATTATTACTTTTTGTTCCAATTTCTTTGAAGAGCACGAAAGAGACGTGTCCACTGCCTATCTGCAAGAAAATATATGTATTACACTAAAACATTGAGCAACAGTCAATTAATTAAGGAAAGACCAACAAAAGTATGAAAGCAATTAAAATTAAAGTGACGCGGATAAGACTCTATTAGCCTCCAAAACCAAGATGACAAAGTGCCCTTACCATGGCACCTGATAATAGTCATTGATTACGGTGTGAAATTTACATGACTATGAGAATTTCTTAAACTATACTGTTACGGTCATTTTATAAATATTGACGGATTTTAATAGTAAATTTTATATTAGTGGTCACTCTAGTTGGATGCTCGCACTGTACAATTCTCCATAATTCATTTAGCGAATCACACAACTGCTAAGTACTCCCAAAAAAAAAAAAAAAGAGGAGATCAACATGTAAAAGAAAGTAATTCTTTTTATCTATTTTCATCGAAAGAGAATAAATATATACACCATACGAAAATCAATTTAGATCTTAGAATAAAGTATATATACTGTCATTGCTTATTCACACTCCTACATAAATGTAAACAAATCAATTGGAATTGATGCTAGTTGACCGAGATGATTGGAAGAGATCCCTGACTTTGTGCATTGATTGACTTCTTATTCCTTAACACAACAGAAATAAACCATGAACCTGTCATGTCATGCAATGTGAATTATGATAAGGGAACAAACACGACATCACTTGTGAAGATCCGCACCTTTGCTAATTCCCACGTAGTCAAGAGCATATCGAAATTGAAATTCAGTACCCCAGGCCATCGTCGTTTTGTTCATTGGAAGTGATATCTAAGTAGCAATCTCAGCAACAACATAATTTCAACATTAATTTTCCTGTGTGTTGTCCATAAGCATTGTGTTCTGTACTTTCATTATTTTTCTTTGAAGATTGACAGGAACATATGAATGCTGACAATGTTTGGCCATTTCAATACATTTTCCGGTTAGAATGTGCACAGTTGAGTTGGCGATTAGTACAGCTTTTAAGCTGAAGTTTTTGAGAAACTGGCTTGCTTTTGTAGAGACTAAAGACGGTTCAGGACCCGGCGTACTTCGGCCCAGTTATTAGTGGCGATGAGTTAAACCAGTCCGGCCCAAAAGAAAGTGTCGTTTTTTTTTTTTTTTTTTTTTTTTTTTAAAGAAATGATCACCCCGAATTTGACCGCCAAAAAAAAAAAAGGGTAAATGCATATAATAACATGTCATCACGGAATCAAAAAATAAAGATTACTTGTATGTATAAGCACAAACAAAAAAATAGAATGTATCATTGTGCAAATAAGAAATAAAAATTACAAAAGGAATCCGCTGATATTTAAGAAACTTCACTTAAACATTGAAAAAATTTTCTAATATAAGAGTATTGCTTAATAGAAGAAATCCTGAAACTAAAAATTGCTCTCATTTACCAATACCAATATTTGTTAAAAGTGAACTAAAATTATATGAAGTTTGCAATTCAAGGGTTGCTTTCTTATCATATGTCAAATTTATCATATATATATATATATATGACACAACTCAATTAAAATTAATAATTTTGTTTTTCATGTCACTTATCGTGTTTAAATTGACAAAACATATATAGATAATGAACCTTGCGAAAATAACATATAGCAGAAAATTATTACTCGTGTTGAAATATAACAAAAAATTTAAGATATCTTATAAATAATAAAAATTAATATCGTTAAAAAATTATTACAAACATTTCTACCTCAACCCTCTCAAACCCCATGGCACTCAAACTCTCTTAGGCCCCATTCACTTCGTTGATTCGAGTTTAGAATTTGAGTTTTTCTACGGTAAAAAGCTCTCACAAACAATCACATCTAACTTTTTTACTACAGTAAAAAGCTCTCACATAAAGTCACATCTCAACTCGAATTCTAAATTCGAATCAGCGAAGTGAACGGGGCCTTAGTGTCATTAGATCAAGCGATATTAAACAATGCTACTATTTTTATAAAATATTTTAAAAAAAATTGTTACATTTCAACCGTACCCTAACAAATTTATTGTGTAGTACAATATTTTACATAATCTTAATCCAAACAAGGTACACAAATTGACATATGCGGATTTGAATGGGCTTATAATCACACCAACAAATTTAGAATTTAAAAAAGAAATGAATTTTGGTAATGAAATGAAATTGCATTGTGTATTTCAGTATTTGTGTTGGAGTTCGACCGTTGGTTGCCTTGACAAAACAAACTTGTCCGAATAACGGAAAACTATTAAAAGAAGAAAGAAAAAAAAAAAAAAAAAAAAGGGAGAAAACTTGTCCTCACATTCGTTAACCAAACCCTTCCCGCCATTTCCCGTCACTTCCTCCGCACTCTTTTCCTTCTTCCTCCCTCTCGCTCTCTCTGAAATCCGCCATTTTTCTGCATTTGATGCTCAAGCTTCGTTCATGCCATTGCCTACGCCCAGTCCCAATCTCTTTCCCCCGCCTCAATTTCCCCTATTTCTCTATCCTCATCTCCAGACCCTTCTTTCCTACCCCCATAACCCTCTCCAGAAACCCTAGACCCCATCATTTGACCGCTATGTCTTCTCGCCCCTCCGCTTTCGACGCTCTCATGTCCGGCGCTCGCGCCGCCGCCGCCAAGAAGAAGGCCCAGCCCTCTTCTTCCCCCAAGAAACGCAAATCCCCGGACTCAAAACCCTCTCAAAACCCCGATTCGGCGACCGTCTTGGAAACCGAAGCGAAAGGCCAAGAAAACGGAGACGCCGCTGGAAATGCTGTTGCGTGTAAGGAGGTGGCGGCGCTGCCGGCTGCAAAGAAAGTTTGCGTGTCGGCGAGCGCGCAAGAGAGGACAGCGCAGTTGAAGAGTAAAATCGCTCAATTGAAGAGAAAGGCTGGGGATTTCGATCCGAAATTGATCGATTGTTTGAAGGAGGGAGAGAAAGTTCCGTTCTTGTTCCTCTGTTTGGCTTTTGACTTAATTGCGAACGAGACGGGGAGGATTGTGATCACTGATATCGTGTGCAACACCTTGCGGACGGTGATGCACACCACGCCTGATGATTTGGCGGCCGTGGTTTACCTCTCAGCGAACCGGATTGCGCCGGCACACGAGGGGCTGGAGCTCGGAATCGGGGATGCCTCGATTATAAAGGCGCTTGCAGAAGCTTGTGGGGGGACTGAAAAACAGGTCAAAAATAAGTATCAGGTAATGCCGGTGTTGTAGTTTATTGACAATGCCGACTTTTTTATGATATGAACTGTGAAGTGTGTTGAAATTTTCTTTTGTAGCTCAACGTTTACTTTTCGTGGAGACTCACTCTTGAGAAGTGCCGATGGTATTGTTTGACTGATGTTCTACTGAGTATTGTGTATTTTGTTCAGCATATGTCCTCTTGGTTTAGACCTTTACCTTCTAAGAAGCCCTTCAGTACTTATCAGAAAAAAGAAGCAAGCCCTGATCTTTTATTTTATTTTATTGGCTTATGTTCTTCAACTGTGTTTCAAACTTTTTGTTATTTATTTACTGATATGAATGGAGCTATTCGAGTTGTGCTGTTATTTATTTCACGTTCTTTCCGTATTTTCCTTGCTAACAGCAAGTGCAATCTGAACTTGTAGGTATTGGGAGATTTAGGTCTTGTTGCAAAAGCAAGCCGCTCTTCCCAGACCATGATGCGCAAGCCTGATCCATTGACTGTTACGAAAGTTTTTGATACGTTTTGTCTCATTGCTAAGGTGATCTTTCTATAACTTTCTTTAGGTCTAAACGCAACAATTTGAAATACATTAAGCGTGATGACTTCCTGTTGAACCTTGAATTTTACTTATATTTGAACTTGGAAAGAAGCTGGAAAATTAACTGCATTTTCTGCTTTAGTAGTGCATTATTGTCTGGTACAGTCACTTTTGCTCAGGTCATAATTTGAAACGACTGGTAAGTTTTCACTTGAGTTTTCAAGTTTCTAATTTACAACAAGGATCCGAAAAACTGCACAGCATCCGTACGTTTTAGACATTCACACCAATATGAATCCATTTCACTTTCAAAGCTTAATTCATTTCTCATGTATCATGATCAGTTACAATACGGTCATTCTTCTATGTCTAGTTTATGACTAATGGATTACATGTTAGTTTTGATTTTTTTTTGCATTTGGCATATCTTTATGACGAATAAATATTTTTTGCTAGTTAGTCAAGCTATTATTGCTGAAACGTGATTCACAGATGCTTGTTTTCTGTTGGCCCGTCATGCGACATGTAGTTGTGGGAGAAGAGAGAGAATTTGTTGAGGAATTTAAGTTTTGACAATAGTAATGAACTGATTTATGTGCAATTTAATTGCCCTTGCTTTTGAATTTCAGGAATCTGGGAAGGATAGTCTAGAGAAGAAAAAGAACCATATCAAGGCACTTCTTGTTGCTGCTACTGATTGTGAACCTCAATATTTAATCCGATTGCTTCAGGTTGTAATTTTTTCCTATTCAGGAATTCTATTGTTGACTCTAGCCAATTATAAGATTGTAATAAATTGTTCTGCAGGCAAAGTTGCGAATTGGATTGGCAGAGCAGACTTTATTGGCTGCATTAGGACAAGCAGCTGTATATAGTGAAAAACATTCAAATCCTCCTCCAAAAGTTCAGTCTCCATTAGAAGAGGTAACATCATATCCTCTAGGTCAAGTTATTGTTATATGTATTGAATCTCATATTTGGTGATCCAAAGAGATTTAAACGTATTGGTGGATACCGGTTGTATGTTTTTTAACATATTTCATATGTTTACAATTATACATAATATGCCAGAATTTGGTATATAAGGTCTTACTCTTTGTTAATCTATCCAATCAGCAGCTATTTATTAAGTTCTTTGTGATTGTATTTTTATCAGGCTGTAAAGATTGTAAAACAAGTGTACTCTGTACTTCCTGTTTATGATAAAATAATCCCAGCCCTTCTCAGCGATGGTGTGTGGAATCTTCCAAAAACATGTAATTTTACTCCAGGTGTCCCTGTTGGACCTATGTTAGCAAAGCCGACAAAGGGAGTGTCTGAGATTGTACAAAGGTTTCAGGATACAGAATACACCTGTGAATACAAGTACGATGGAGAACGTGCACAGGTGATACCATCAAGTAGAATTGGTATTTTATTCCAGGAATATCCCATGTGCCTTAAGTTTCTTCATCATGCAGATACATTATTTGGAGGACGGTTCAGTTGAGATATACAGTCGAAATGCTGAGCGAAACACTGGAAAATTTCCTGACGTCGTCGCTGTAGTTTCAAGGTAAACTTTTGTAAGGGATGATTTTTTGGTAGCTAAATGAAAACTTGATTATCTAACGGAATATTGTTATCTCTGTGTGTGTGTACTCATATTTACAAGTCAGCTGCTTTAGAAGGAAATTTTTAGAGCTCTATAGTAAGCTTCATTATGTGATCCGTAAAAGTAGCACCTAAGTAATTACTAAAAAGGAAAAATCACTGGCAACTAATTCGTGTCCCAGTTTTGTTGCCGCTAATATTTGCTACTGGCTTGCAGGTTAAAGAAGTCATCTGTAAACTCATTTGTCTTGGATTGTGAACTGGTCGCTTATGACAGAGAGAAACAGAAAATTCTTCCCTTCCAGGTTTTATTTCTTTAACTACTATCAAATTTTTTAGCAACTGTGATACACATTTGGCGGAAGTGCTGTTGTTTCATATTATTCACTTTCAAACATAGTTCTTGTCGGGTAATTAATCATTTATATTGGGTTTAAACTCATTTTTAGTACTTATAGTTTCTGTTAGTATTGAATGCCGCATGAGGGAAAAGTAAGTTATTGCAAATTCACAAGAAAATTGGTAATCATGACAACTGTCATTTTTCTGGAGTCATTCACACGCGTTTTATTTTATTTTTATTTTATTTTTTACAAAAGATTTTGGAATGAAAAAATAGGAATATATTTCAGTCAGCAACATTACACTTGTTTTTGTTAGATCTCTATCTGGATTAATCAAATTGGTAGTTGTTGTGTGAATTGTGTCCTTAAACCTAAGTAGAACTGAATGCATAAGAGAATGATGGACAATAGTACATAAAAATTTAACCAGGATAGTATTCTTGAATAATGCTTATATATATTTATAGCATTTGTTTTTTAATCTTGACGAGTATTACTAATTGATTGCTACCATTTTTATTCCATTCCTTCGGAATGGCGGGACGAGGCGGAAGGTAAGGTCGTCCCTTTACTTCATTCCTTCGGAATGACGGGACGCTAAGGGAGGGGACCCTTCCCCTCCCCCGAACCCCCTCCCCTTCCCCTTTAGATAGAAGGTCGTCCCTTTACTCCATTCCTTGGAAAGGAATGGCGGGACGCTATTCGTTCGTGATTCACACCCGTGAATCACTCCCTGAAGACTTGTTGATATACTCTTTGATTGGGTCGGTCGATCACTCCCTCACAGGGGAGCTCTCTCTCTGTTTTGGTACGACGAGAGAGGAGTGGTGACCCTCTATTAGCCTTTAGGTACTTGGCAGCTATACTTGACCGACGTTGGCTCCATATGGTAAATTTAAGGTTTGGTTGTATTATTTACTTTTATGCTTCCCTACGTGGAAAATGAATCAAACCTGAGCTGGTACTGGTCTTTGTTTTCTTTTGCTCAAATAATTTGGTGAGTGGAGGTAATTATGTCTTTTACAAATGATTTTATGGCAGATACTCAGCACACGAGCTCGCAAAAATGTGGTCATGAGTGATATCAAGGTTGATGTTTGCATATATGGGTTTGATATGTTGTATCTTAATGGTCGACCTCTTCTTCAGGAAGAACTAAAAGTTCGTAGAGAGGTTGGCTTTTTTTCTTATTTGACTTTTTGGCCTTTTGCTCTTAGTGAATCTTGTTGCTGTACTCCACCTTTTGGTAATTATAGTTGTTGATTTTCAAGAGTTGTTAAACGATCAAATTCATCATCTTTTCGTGCCGGTTTCTGAACTTTACTTTGGGGCACCAGCAACGTGGCAACTTGCTTTGTTCACAAAGTGGTTTTTATAGTTGTGTTTCACACACTCCAGTCAAATAAGCCTGCCTACTAATAATAAAAACGTTTGTCTTAAAAGAAAATACTACTTGCTTACATTAGAAAATTGTAATGTATTCTTAATTTTATAAATGTTGTGTTGTGCAGTGTCTCTATGAGTCGTTTGAGGAAGAGGCTGGATTTTTTTTATTTGCCACAGCAATAACTTCAAATGATATCGAGGAAATACAAAAGTTTCTTGACGCTTCTGTTGATGCCAGGTATTCACATCCTGTTTTTAATTTTTCTCATTTTTTAATGTTTTGAATATATGACACCAGTAGACATGACCTTATGTAAATATGTTGGGTTGTTTTTTGGATCACCTGACTAAATTGTTATGCATTTTTTCTCAATAATGCAAAAACCAAAGATTTCTCGCATTAATTTTCTATGAGACACTTCTCCTAGACAATATTATCATTTATTTTTCATAGGCTATTTGCATTCGTTGTTTTTCTATTTTTCAAGGCATTATTTTGTAGTTGAACCATTCATCTCCTTTATGTTATCAACTCATCTATGGTTAATGGTTTGTAGTTGTGAGGGTCTTATTATCAAAACGTTGAATAAAGATGCTACATATGAACCCTCCAAGCGGTCTCTTAACTGGCTCAAATTGAAGAAGGATTATTTGGATAGGTCAGTGATACTGATACAACAGAAGTATTCCTTTACCTCCAACTCCTGTTTAAGCATTATGAACTTGGATTTGCTTATTTTCTGTCATCTACAGCATAGGGGACTCACTGGATTTGGTACCTATTGCTGCTTTTCATGGTCGAGGAAAACGCACAGGTAACAATGACTATATTTAAATACATTGAGACATGCACATTCTTTGTTAATATTACATTTAAAAGAATAGATAAGTTTGTGTGTAACACATGCACATGCACGCGCAATCATATCCAAATTTCACTGTTGTAACGCACTTTAATTCTGCACCTTACCAATATAATGTTTTTGTCATGTTAGGTGTCTATGGTGCCTTTCTCCTAGCTTGTTATGACAACAACAATGAGGAGTTTCAGAGCATTTGTAAAATTGGTGAGTGGGTAGCATGTGCTGCAACTTCTCAATGGCTGTCTAATGATTTTGCCCATTAATGATGATTTTGCCTGAAATTTAAGAAAATGATATATAGGCACTGGATTTTCTGAAGCAATGCTGGAAGAACGTTCTGCTAGCCTCCGTTCTAAAGTGATTCCAAAACCAAAGGTCTGACTTTTTTTTCCCATTCCTTCTGCCTTTGCCACTAGAAGATATGTGTCTACGCATGGCTTTCACTAAAATTTTACTTGCTAATGCTAATATTCTTGTTAATTGCAGTCATATTATCGCTATGCAGAGACCATTAGTCCAGATGTATGGTTTGAGCCCACTGAGGTAACTGGTTTGCATCCCTTTTCACGTGCTCATATTCTTGCCTCATCTCATCTTGTGCTTTTGAAACCTGATTCTTTATTGCTACGGTGCAAATGAAACTGTACGGTGTTGTCTACAGTTTAATATGGTTGTCTTTCAGTTATAACCTGCTTAAAAACAATTCATGTTTATATTTTTTTTTCTTAGTACTGCAGATGGAATAGGCTATGTACAAATTTAACAAATTTATTACTTTTGCTTGTATTTGTTGCCAAGCATACCATCTGCAATAACTATTAAATTGTAGTTGTTTTCGTATACATTAATTTTAGGTCAATGTATACTCTATTTATTGTAACTGGGACCACATGGTTAAGTTCTCTTTCTAGTGTTCTTGTTGTTGCAAGTTAGACAGCCAGTCGTCCCTCCTGTATTTGTTGTTTGCTTTCTTCCTTTCTTTTAATAGAATTGTTTGTTGTCTTCCTTTTTTTTTTTTTTTTTTTTTTAAATGTTGGGTCTAATGTAGCTCCACATAAGTTTAGTTGTTAATGTTAACTCTCTCTTGTTGGATTTTTTGTACTTATAAAATTAGGGGACGAATAGAATTTGGAACCGTGTTTTGATTTTGATAAAACTCAATGGTGTTGCTCTTTTCTAGGTTTGGGAGGTGAAAGCTGCAGACTTAACTATTAGCCCTGTTCATCGTGCTGCAACTGGCATCATAGATCCTGATAAGGTTTAATAAGCCAAGCCTCTCCTTTTATCTTCCAGTGCATGTTCTTATTTTTCTCCCTTTTTTGTTGTTGGCATTCTATAAACATTTGTGAATGCAAACTTTTTTGTTTTCTTTCTTCTTCTAATTTCTTTTATACTTGTAACAAGGGCATTTCACTTCGGTTCCCGCGCCTTGTTCGTGTCCGAGAGGACAAGACTCCAGAGCAAGCTTCATCATCTGAGCAGGTGAAACATCAACTTATCTTACATGCTCATATGATTGGATTGTTTTATGTACTTTCTCATACCCAACTAATAAGAACAAATTACACCCGTCCCAAAACTATGTTACATGTTCTATGATCGGATTGTTTTATATACCTTTTTGTACTCAAAACTAAGAAGAGTAAATCACACCTGTCTCCGTTGATGTTCATCTCAAACAGGAGCTAATTCTCTTGTTTTAGATGATACACTGGCCCCTCGTGATCTTTCCTGTTAATGTCATCTCCATCCCGGGTCCTTCATTCTATGATGGGAAAAATAGTTATTTTGCACATAATCTGGGAAAAAGATTACAGAAGTGAAAATTCTACCCCGTCAAAATATTACTAGAAGGTTTCTATCTAATTGTGAATCCATTTTACAATGTCATAAATCTGTCTAAAATCTCCTAAGAGAACTTTGTAACAAGTTATTTTGATTAGGCTTGAGAGAAGTTATTGCAGCTTAGTCTTTCATCAAGTATTAAGAAAGAACAGGGTTAAAATTACTAGATGAGTATTAAAAGACGATCTCAATGTTGTGTTCATACTTATTTTTGGTTTGAAAATTATAGCCTCTTATAATAATATGACCAAGTCTTGTATACTTCTATCTGAATTTTAGGTGGCTGATATGTACACTGCTCAAAGTCACAATCATTCAAATAATCAAGATGATAATGAAGATGATTGAGTGACAAAGTTCGTTTCCTTTACTCTAATCTGGAGATTATTTCTGCGTGTAAAGACCGCAAGTGAAATGTTGATACAGTCAAACATTGAATGAAGACTGCACTCATGTGGTTGGACGTGCTAGGCTGTAAATTTGTAACAGATTTAGATGCTCTTTGTAGAAGTTTCAGGCAATCAAAATAGTCCAATTTGGGGTCCTGCATCTGCATTGGCTATATTTATCGGCGGTAAACTTTGTTATATTCTAAGCAAAAATAAAAAAAAATTCTGTTTATTACAAATGGAGATAATTGTGTTTTTGTTTTTTGGGGTTTTTGGGAAGGCCCGTTATCGTTGGATCGTGTCTTTGTGCAAACGTTATACAGAAAAATTCTGGTATAGACGTTGAACTCTTTAATGTGATAGGAATCTGCATCTACAGGCAGCGGTTTGACTTGATTACCAAAAACGGTATTATAGAACAGTTTAGAATGTTTTAGAACCTTATTGTTTATTTAATTAATACTTGTTTGCAAGGTGGAATCCACCTGATCCTTATACACCACGTCACAATACCTGTGCTTTTAGACCCGTTATATTATTTTTAGATTTTCCTTTTTTATTAATTTTCGAGGTCATGTTTCGTATCCGTTAGATTATTTTTACCTTTTTTTCTCAAAAAAAAAAAAGAAAAAAAAACAGAGAAAAATGAATGGTCGGACATTTATCTATAGCTTACAGTGATCAGAAAAGGACGTGTAGCACTCCCAGGCATGCAAAAATGCAGAGCCTGTTTTGGCATTATTGAGGAAGGTCGCTTGTAAGGAGTTGGTATTCCAATTTCCAACATACCACTTCTATATAAAAATCTAAGCTTAATTTATGATCGTTTCAAATGAGAAAAAAAAAAAAAACCAATAAATTCTTAAGATCTATTAAAAGTAGAAGGTTCCTCGTTCAAATTCTTAACTCTTAAGATCAAATATTCCTCATTATATTATGAAATGACGGAAAAAGAAGTTAAACCAATAAATTTTTATCTAGCTATTCTCCTGATCATTGCGTAAAATCTTCTACATTTGAGGTACAAGTTGAAATGCGCAATCTCGTTTACAATGCAATGCTCAAGGAAATTTGATCGCTATCTTGAAATTAATGGTCGATAATTTCCTTGGAAAGATATATAATAAATCCCCATGTTGTCTACTGTGTTTTGTTTTTCTTTTATACGACAGCTTGAAACGGCACTGAATGTGGAGAGACTGCAAAAATCCATGTGTGTATAGTATTTGTTTGGTTGATCATGGTCATGCAACAGAGAGCATTGTAGCATCTGCAAACTCATCGTCTAATTGTTGCATTTCCAACTAAAAATCATGTCAAACTTTTAATTTTGTTGTTGATCAACTTGCCTTGCAAACTGACATTTTGGGTCCATCGTTTTTCAAGTCATGGAACTCGGCCTAATTAGATGAATCATTCCGTGACATGTGATTGGTAATACACACTTATTAGTTGGTGAAAAAGTCTTTGGCCCTCATAAGGGCTTAGGGAGATAGATATTAGAGCTGAAAGGACGTTTCCCCGTGTATTAGAGGCCATCTTTTCATCCATTGAACCCTAATTTTTGGCCGAGTCATCAAGATCATGAAATTGCAATCCAATCCAACTAGATAAGAATATATATAATATTGGACATTGACCAAGAATTTAGTTATACCAAACTCATTGTTACTCCTTTCTAATGTCAATAAATGATATGATACACTTCTTACTTCTATACGTTACAAGAGAATTATAGTAAAAATTTACACTCTGTGTACGTGTATGTATGTATATATGCACATTGTTATAGTCACCATAACATATATAAATAATAAACATAACACTAGCGTTGAAATATGGATAATTAATTTTTTTTTCGGTGTTACACTTTTTTAATATTAATGTCACGTTAAATATATGTCATGTTATGCTTTTCTCTTTTTTTTTTTTTTTGACAAGATGGAGAGATTCAAACTCGTCAATAAAATTACTGTTAGGCTATACTTGCAATCACACTTCTCACTTTTATACGTTGTGACAAAGTAGCAAAAAAACCTATGCGCGCGCTTGTGTATTATTCCCACTCTTAAGCTCTGCCGTGTGGACCCAGTAAGTTACCAAACATTGGCTCTGGGCTCCTCCAAATATTCTGTCTTGCTTTGTATTTCATATTTGATCTATTAAACAGGGCACAGGCCAAGTTAGTTTGAGTTCTTGCTTTGCTGTCTAGTCAATCAAAGAATTAGATGTAAAAGTGCCTGTGAGTTCATTATTCATATTTCACCTTTTATACTTGCGTTCCTCCTTGTATTTTTCTTTTGAAAATTTACCGAGAGTTTGCACCTCAATCTGTCAACTGATAAGAATGTGATAAACTCAAATTATGGGCCCTTACTAGCAGGTTCTATAAAGTAGTCTGAACTTATATGGGATTTTCTTAACTCTTATCTGTATATCTTTTTATTTCTTTAAAAAGAAAAACGCGTAATAGAAAAAAGTAGTCTGGGATTATCTAGGCATAACAACTATTATCCGTGTACCTTTTCTGCCATAAAAAAAAAAAAAAAAAAAAAAAAAAACGCGTGACCCATGAATCTTTTCCTTTTTCCTTAAAAGGCTTGGAGTTGATTTTTTTTTTCTTTTTTCTTTTTTCTGTCTCCCAAGCCATAGTAAGACTATCTTGCTTTGGTTTGTCCTGTGAGTTTGTACTAGTTAAGGGGAAAAAAAATTTTATGGATAGCGCTTACCACCATAATTTTATTTCCCTTTTTCAGTCACATGCTGTCATATAATAATTTAGAGAAATTCGTATGAAAAAAATTCATTTTGTACTGTTGACTTGTGAAAGTTTTCATCAAATTCTGGGATATTTCAATATTTGCTTAGTTCTGATTCAATTTTTTTTTGTTATTTAATTAACACTCGGAACTTACAGTGATAAACAGAATTACTTTTTGTAGGAAATATAGAAGAAGTATTGGGATTATCCGCTAGGCACTAGCAACCAAAAACGAACAAGCAGTTTGGCTACCTTAAACAAAGACATGGATGTATAGGAAAAAAATAAATCTTTTTTTTTTTTCTTATTAAACTAGAATCGTTAGTATCCTCACGTTTCTATCCAACACCACTTTGAAAATATATTGGGACCATAGGTGAAACAAAAAAGAAATCTGTCTACGCTCTCGTCAATCATCTTTAGAGGTCCAGGCACAAATTTACCATTTCAAGAAACTAAGTGCGGATGCAAAGAATCGAACCCTCGGACAGATAAGAAAAAGAGTCATGAACCAATCGCTGCTCACTCCTATGTCACCGCCATCGCTTAGTGAGAAAAATCTTGTGCTGGAACACAGTCTTCTAGAGTAATGGAACTCGAATATTGGGGCGAGGCTAGATTTGGAATATGCACTACTATCCGTTGATATGTTGATTGATTTTCGCGGAGAATAGGAGGATACTTGAGCAAGCATGTCAACCAAATTTCACATCCAAGAAGCTATGGTTTTTGGCGTTGGAAGGACAAAAAGGTAACCAAGCTCCCGTTCATTTCGCCGATTCGAGTTTAGAATTTGAGTTTTGTTACAGTAAAAAACTCTCAGAAACAATCACATCTAACTTTTTTGTTATAATAAAAAGCTTTCACACAAAATCACATCTCAACTCGAATTACAAACTCGAATCAACGAAGTGAACGGACCCCAAATTCGTCTACTGAAGTTAGCGTGTGAACTATGAAAAAGGAAAAGACTGACAATTTAGGAGCATTTGTTAGCTTCTTTAGTTCTTTTGCATATTTGAAGCTTTTAGTAATAAAAATTTGGTCAACTCTGAGCATTGCTTTCCTCTAATGAAATGCCATTGGCAAGTTGGATACCTTTGCATTATTTGTACCACCTTAGAGGGATAAAGATTTAAAGCTCAAACAAAGCATAAACCAACTTGAGTGGGAGCAGATGAATATAAAAGAGGCTTTAATGGATTCATCAATATATATATATATATATATATATAATGGACAAATAGGAGGTAAGAGAAACAAATAATTTTGAGAAAAGAAAAAAACATAAGATTAGACTTAAATAGTCATAACATTAGCAAAAAGACTTAAATAGTCATAAACTTCCCTCAAAAACAGACCCAGAAAAACATATTAATCATACATCACACCAGTAACTAAATCCTGATTCTGATTTGTGGGATCCACTAAACCCGACAAGCAGAGGCCTCTTAAATAAAAACCTTCTGGTTGTTGGCCACACCCATCTTCCAAACCCAACAACTCCCACACTAAAATTTCTTACTTCTATTGGAGTGATCAGTCTCTCTCTGTCACTTTTTTAACATTACACAAAGCACACGCTCATACAATCTTAACTAAACTAGTAGTAACAAAGTTACATCTTTTTTTTTTTTACAGCCCACAACAATGTTGGAAAAATCAAGTACCCCTTTCACATCATGGAGCAAAAAAAACTCAAAATGTGAAGGAACAATAAAATAAAATAAAATAAAATAAAATAAAGAAAAGGGACAAAATCCCCCACACAACAACCTCTTGCAGAAAAAAGCCCAAAGCAAGCTTAATTTCGTTTTTACTCCACTCCTCAGTGAGTTAATTTTTGGAATTGGCACTTCTTTTCACTACCAGGACAAGCCACTGTACAAAATGCTAAATCAGTCAACAAAAATACCCCAAGAGTGCAAATTTCATCATAATCATCCTCCTCACTAACCTCTTTAGTTATATTAAAATTATAATTATACCCCTCCTATAGAAAATTAAACAAAAGAAAAAGAAGCCCCAAAGTCAGTGGAGAACAATCCTTTGGTACTTGGCTTCTGTGGGATACTCAGACCCTTCACAGAGAACCCTTTTCCTGTTGATTCTTCCACAGTTGGTTATGCCATTGATGTTGTTAATTAGTAAGGAATCTTGCTGGATAATTTGTAAATTTTGTTGATGTTGTTGTTGGTGTTGTTGTGACGGTGGTGGTGAAGGAATGGTGACTGGTGGGATTTCAAAGGACTCAAGTGGTGGTGGTGGATGTCTCCATTGAGGAAGAGGACCAGCCAAGAGCAAAGTTTGAAGAAGTGGGCCAGCCTTCATAACAGCTTGTAGAAGCTTTCCTTTCTCAGGCAATGGCTTATCAGACACAAGCTCAAGCTCCGCCATGGCTGTTGCTGGTGGTGGGCCCAATTGGGTTTGCTGAATTGGGTCAATCACTGGTGAGGAAACAATGCTTTCTTCACAGTCTGAGGAAGAGAAGCCATTGTTGGAGTCAATCCCTCTTCTGGGTTCATCCTCAATGCTAGAAATTCCAGACACTGGAGCTGTTTGTTGTTGCTGTTGCTGTTGTTGCTGTTGTTGTTGGAGAAGAAGTTTCTCCAAAAGGAGTCTTTGGCATTTTTCCTGTGCTTCATCTCTTTCTCTCACTGCTTTGCTGAGCAGATCTTTGAGTTGAATTAGTTGGTCATCTTTCTTCCTTAGCTCCTCCTGAACTGTCACCTTTGTCTGTTCAAGCTCTAACTTTGTGTACCAAAGTGAACTCCTCAGCTCATCTTCCACACTCTGTATAAATAGAAAAACACCATTAACAACTAAAAAAAACAAGGAAAAACAAAGAAACAAAAAAACAAACAAACAAAACCCCATTATACATTTTACTTTGGTCAATTGTTTTCAAGGTGGAAAGAGAGGAAAAGTCGTTACCTTTCCTTGGCAGTAGTAAGCCCAACTAACACCAAGAAGAGGATTGCGGTTGTTGTCCATGTTCTGCTTATGCCTTCAATGCGCTTCTCAACAAGAGAGAGAGAGAGAGAGAGAGAGAGATTTGGGAGAGGAAGAGGAGGTGGGGTGTTAGAGTAGTGGTTCTACTTCTTATAAGAAGTACCTAGAGTCACTGTTCTCTTTTGCCAATTGCCATCTGCTGTTTTTTTTTTTTTTTTTTTCCTCACTAGGGGGTTAGACTAAAGCACAAAAGGCCAAAAGCCTAGCAAGGCCAATTCCTAATATCCTACTCTCTCTCTCTCTCTCTCTCTCTCTCTCATGAGTATTTCTCTTTGTATATATTTACCGATGATCAGTAACTGTAAGTCAGTAATCTTTTAGGCCTCTACAAACTCTACTGTGCATACAAACAAACTAATAACTATCAGCGATGAAAGCGGGAGTAACAAAGAAGTGTGTACTCTTTTATTCATTTATTTATTTATTTTAGCCACTTGCGTACGTTACTCCTATGGATATTGAGTCTGACAAGTGAGAAGAAATACAGGGATAAAACCAAAAATTTGTTCGAGACTTTCACTCTTATCTTAAAACGCTAATGGACAAGTAAGGATTAGTCTGGATTGATTCTCGTACATGTGTACAAAGCTACAGAAAGTTGGATAAATGTGTACATATTCTTCTTTTTTTCCAACTTTTTTTTTGGCCTCTTCAGAAGAATGGCATAAATATATATATTTTTTTCTCTGTTTCATACCTAACTTTATGATAGTAAACGGTTATTTTTCCCGCTAGGGAACATGACTCATCATATGATATATAAGCAATTGAAGCCTTTATACACCATGGCATTCCAATCCCTCCTCAGTCGTGTTTTCATTTGCACCATCCACTAAACTAGAAAATGGAGAGTAGCCTAATTCTTTCAGTTACCAAAATTAGAAACATATTGAAAAAATCAATGCTACGAGCATAATAGATGTCCGGTTCCATAATATGGGATTCACAATTGAAGCATACTTTTAATTAGTTATATTAGTGCTTAAACGGTGCTCCTAAGCCTTTTTATTTTTTTATTTTTTGAGAAACAATTCTAGACGTGTTCCATTTTTCTTTTTAAAAAGTATTTTCCATGTCAGTTAGCGGTGGTAATTACTCCTTCTAATTTGGCTTCTCAAGCTTGTATTACTAAATAATTTCTCAATACCCCCATTTTCCTTTTATTTTGATTAGTCAGCTGTAAATCTAAAGATGAATCGATTTCCAAACCTCAGAACTTATCTTATTTTGACGAATTTCCCCCCTTGCACGTGGGCTGCCTTATTTCTTCAGAAAGTTCAAAGGTATTCTTGTTTGAGTCTACTCTTTTCAAATCCAAATAATTAATATCTTCCAAAATTAATTCTTCTACTTCGATTATGATGGATACATTGATTCTTAATCCAATTTGTTTATACGTAAGTATAAGAACTTGGAAGAATTTTTTGTAGCGCTCTAGATTGGTTGTATTAGCACATTAACGCTTTGCCACTTGGAACAATAATTTAAGTACGTAACTAACAAAATTGTTTACCTGTAGACAATTTCTTCTCAACGGTATACGCACAAGAATCTGGAAACTTGGTGCTGTTTGTTCGTTTAATAATAATAATAAGATTGGTTACTTTATGTTTTAAGATGAAAGTGTGTTATAAAGTAATTTAAAGCTAATATTAGGTAAGATTCTTTTAACTTTCTACTTAGAAATTTGAGAGAATATTTGTTTGGTTTGTCTAATAATATTCTTTTGTTTTTATTATTATTATTATTTACTATCTTGATCAATTAGTATACTATACGGCCGTCTCATGTTTCATTTGTTTTCATTTGTCTGTGGAATAATTTCTCATTCCATTAGGCATCAGCAGTCAATAAGTGATGCCTTTTCATTTTCACCGGTATTTTCAAATTAAAGTCATTTTATAATATAATTCGTGGCACATACATGCAACATTCTTTCATAAATTTTGCAGCTTATACGCCATATGCCTTAATCCTATTGCATGGAATATATATTTTTTTACCTAAAATAAATAAACTATTAAAAGTAGTTTGACTTTTTTGAATCTTACGCATATGATCTCTATTTTTTTTTTTTAATTTTTTTTTTTATCGAGCTTTGTGAGACAAAAGTAATTACGGATGATTTTATCTTTTACGTTTGGAATTAATTTTAAAATAATTTTATTTTTTTTATAAAATTGAACAGATAGAAATTAAATTTAAAAATATATTTAATAGTTTTATTAATAGATTATTTTTAGTATAATAAAAAACTGAAATTCCGTTTAGTTATATAATTTTTATTTTAATTTTTTTAAGTCTATAGTCGTCAATAGAGCATATTAGAGAAAGCCAGTCAAGTGATAACTTTAAGAGCATTTCATTAGTTCATTTAAGGGAGAAAGAGGGAAATAGGCCAAGACTTGAGATGAATTAAAATTAATAGGCCAATAGTTTACATAAGTTAATAAATAGGCCAGATTACTGTTTTTGTCCATAACTTGTCTGGTTATGGACAATAACTTGACAAGTTATTGTCCATAATTGTTCATAACTTGTCTGGATATGAACCATAACTTGACAAGTTTATCCATAACTTATCCAGTTATAAATCATAACTTGACAAGTTATGGCCTATTAATTTCTATAACTAAAAATTGGCCTATATACTTTCTTAAGCTTTTCATATTGGTCTATTTCTTACTATTTCCCTTCATTTAAACCCACACTCACTTGCCCAAAAAAAAAGGCATCTACCCAAAAATAAAAATAAAAAACGACTTAAATTCGTTTTCAATTTTTAAGTCATTTTACACTAAATCGAAAACCGTTTTTGTTTTTATTTTTTTCACCTTTTTTTTTCTCTAAACACGTTTGCCTCCTCCTCAATCTCTGCTTTTTTGTCTCAGAAAACGTGAAAAATGAAAACAGAACTGATACCAAACAAGCTATTAAAGACGGTAGTGTAAACAACGTTTTAATTACTAATATTTGCAAGAAACAATGGCTATAAGACAAGGGTTAATTTATGTGTGTGTGATTGGTTATGTTTATGTTAGCAATTTACTTATGAAGTGACCCTGTTTTGTTTCCTTACCCTCCACTTTTTTTTAAAAAAAAAAAAGAGAAAGCAAAATGATAAAAATAAGAAGACCATGAGAATTTCATGCAATAGCCAAAGAAGAAAAATGGTTCCAAAGAAAACTACAAGAACCATCATTTCTAGTTTGACAAAGTAAATATGTAAGATGAGAAATCATGCTATTGCTTAAGATCTCATGGTTCTCATCTTTGACTTGAAGAATGTTTGCATGTGCACTTCATGTGTCGCGCAAAGACTAAAAACTTAGAAGTACTCCAATAAACATATAAAATTTTCAAAAAAAGAAAAAGAAGATAGAAATTTTTGTTAATTTTGTTAATTCCAAGCTCTCCTATCTGTGTTCATATATGTAGATAGGGGTCAAGTTAAGCTGCTATAATTGGTCAGAAAAAGGAGCTGGTAACCAAACTTTCCCACCAATATATTTTCTTAAGGAAAGTTGATAGTGACACCCCTTTTAAACCACAAAGTCCTCCTTAAAGGAAAGAAGGGGGGGGCTTCTGTTTGACTATTTCGAGACTCTCTTACCATTAAAAATAGATAGGAAAAGTTTATGGTATGGTCCAAAAATTTATTGTATTGATGGTATATAATTTTAAACCGTTGGATTTTTATTAAAAGTTATTGAATTTTTATGTTTATGGGTTTTGATATGATCTAACAGATCGTAACTATGCAGTATGTGTAAGACTTTTTTATAGTCTATTGCAAAATCATCAAAATATAGATGTATGCACACATGACAATATATAAAAGTAAGTATATTGTTGAATTTTTATTTGTTTAGCTAAGGCTCACCTTCAAATTCAACACACACTTTTTGAGATGGGACATGTGTCTTCCTTGATGATCGATAATCTCTTATGATGAAGGATGATCGCGTGTGTAACTTTATTTTGTGCATTCTTAGTTGAGTTATTAATTAATTTGGTATCTTTAATATTGTAATAATCTGGGAACTAACTGTATCATTGTATTGGCACTTAATTTGTTCCCTAACTATGTCTGTTGACATTAAAAGCCTTATTAAAAAAATTTTAAAAGGAACAAAGAACCACATGTTTCCTGTCAAAGGTTCAAAACCGTGCAGCTCCCGTGTGTCCATAAAGGAGGGGGAACAAATGTTTTTCTTCACAAGTCTTCTTGCCTAAATATATATATATATATATATATATCCAGAATCATCCAACAACTACAAGCTAGCTCAGCAAATCGGGATGAAGAGGATGTTGATCTGAAATTCCTATTTTCTGAACAGGAAGATCCAGACATGGATACGGTCTTCGCTATTCCAGACTCAGATCAAGAAGATTTTGGTTCAGAAGGAGAAGATGTAGACTACCACATTTCAGTCTACAATATGGAACAATGTTCCATAGCTGTGCCAACTCCTCCACTACCGAATGTCGAAGTAACTATCTGTTCTGTATATTTTTTTAATTTGATTTGATTTTAACCAGATCCAACAGTTAGAACTAACTTATTAAGATGACGGCCTATCAGATACCCATATATATATATATTATTTTTTTTTTAGAGTATGAAAAAAATACTAATTTGTTAGAGTTCTATTTTAAATTATCAAAATGAGTTGTCATTTTTACACATATATAAATATATATATATATATATAAATATATATATTTTTTGAGGTAAGTTTGAGAACATCTAACGTTTAAAAACACACTCTACACAGATATCGTTACAGTAGAAAGCTCCAAAGAATTTCGTTAGGGCTTTTCAACTTTTTCTTTTTTTCCTTTTTTCCAAAATTCTTGAGTAAGTAGCCTAGAATTTACATGTTTTTCCATTTCTATCTGTAATTTTTATTATTAATTAACGATTAAACTTTAGAAATGCCATTGATATGTCTTCTATTAACTTCTTGTTTGCAAGTTCTCTGAAATTTTTTTGGAAAGTACGCTTTATGTCCTGCTATTGAACCATTTATATAATGAAAGGGCATACATCTAAAAGCTTTTCAATTTAGGGACCAAAGTGCAAAAAATGACGCCATCAAAATACCATCTGTGAGAATGACATAAATCATCAGGGTTAATTAAGGGAAATCCATGTTTAAACTTTCGAAAATCCTAATTTCAAAGAGGATGTATGGGGCGCCGCTGCTTTATGTCTCATCTAAAGGTGTAATTATCTTTGGCATTATGTTTTAGCTTTCTGAAAATTAAACCTATGTAATTAATATTATATTATATTATGTTATGTATATATGATAGTTGTACAACGCCCTAGGTAGCGGTAAGTTTAAGCATCAGACAACTATTTGAGAATATATGGGGGAGATTTCTTTGCTTCATTTCCCCACCATTTCTCTATAACTCAAGAAAAAAGGCATAGTTGCTTTTAGCACCAAAAAAAAAAAAAAAAAAGCAAAAAATCATAATAATAACAATACTGACAATAAGAAGGAAAGATAGCAATAGTAGAAGATAAATTAATTATTATAAGTAAAGAAAAAAAAAAACACACCACATATGAAGGGAAGGAATTTATATGCCATTCCTTTCCTAATTTTGATTAAACGCTTTTTTTTTCCTTTTTTAATCAAATATATACCTTAGTCCCTTTTTAAAACTTCTTTTCATTATGTATTGGCTAGCTTCAACAAGAATTTAGGCGCACTAATATAATATATCAATATTCTCAAGTTGTCAATAAAATTAATAATTTGGTATCAAAGCAGCCAAATCATGGAGGTTTTGGTTATAATGACCGATGTAGCAATGAATTGCTCATCTCCAGGTTAACAAACAATACGTGGGAATGGGATATCAATTTTGTTAAGAAATAAGTAACAAAAAAGGACCTTAATTAAATCAAGTACCATCTCGGGTTTGCTTTTCTGTCCCTTAGGCATGTTATGAAATAATAATGATAATGATAAGACTAAACCATAATACTAATAATCAACATATATAATTATTGTACTAACGAATCAATATAATATTGCAGTATAATATAACCGACTATGTATAATAGAATATTTATAAGTAAATCCATTTAGCACCATCCTCATAATGTAGAAATCTTCAGCAAAGTGTTCCTCACAGACAAAAGGAGGAGACAAGATGTATGATTACGATATTACTTTTACCAACATAACCATGCGTTATACTATAAATAAAAGAATATATATATATATATATATATTGTTTTACTACAAGACAAATATGTAGATTATAGATCAGTATGTGATGTGAGCAGTAACGACGACGTAAATTTCTTTTTTTTTTTTTTTTGGTGGACCCCATTTCCCCAATCTTTCAGTTGGACCCCACATTATCCTACTTGTAATTGCTTCTCAATCAAACATGCGTTGAAGTTGCAAGAAAAAAAGGCTATAATCTGGTTGTCAATATGGCGATCACAATTCTGTGGTTTCTAGTGGCTGATCATGAATTTGATCCCATATTAAGCCTACAAAGGCATGCAGTGTGCTTGCAATTTCGGAACCAAAAAAGAAATTTTGAAGATTCCCCACTTGGAAATAGAAAATTTAAGGTAGTGTTTGCTTTACTTTATCAGTTTTTATTATAAACAATAAATTCCATATCAATGGCTTTTTCGTTGTTTTTACTCTTTATATTTTGTAAGTAGCACTTCAAGGACTAATTGAACGCGTGTTTGGACACATTTGTTCAAAGTTGGTTTTTTTTTTTTTCCTTGTTTTGGACTTTTTTTCCCCAAAAACCAACATTGGTAGCTTCTTGCTTTTGAAAGCGGTAATATATTCTACCACAGATGAGATATCAGAGGAACATTAAGAGGGAAAAAAAAAAGTAATTAGGGTACTCTAGTTAGTAAAGAATCGTTGGAGTACAAGGCATATGAATCAAAGTGATTCTAAAGTTAGCAAAAATGAGTAAAGAAACATTGAGGTTTTTGAAAAGAACTAACGAATTTCTTTTGGGACGGTTAAGGGAGTAATGAGTATCAAAAGGCAAAGTAAAGGGTGCCAAAAACTCTAGTTAAGATAGTGCTCTTTTTTTTTTTTTTTTTTTTTTTTTTTTTTTTTTTTTTTTTTTTTTTTTTTTTTTTTTTACTATCCCTTTTTCATGCCAAAGGCATTAATTGGAGCATGATCCTTGTATCACACGAAAATTGACATGGAATTTATGTACGTCTGTGTTTGTAATAATTGCTTACTCCTTTCCTTTCCTTTACTTTATTTTTTTTTTTTTTTTTTACAATTAAGAGTATTTTCATCAGCACAATTTAAGTCATGACTTGAATTGTGCATGAGAGAAAAAAATACTATAATAAAAAAGTTGAATTTAAATTTTTATGAAAGAAAACACTGTAGCGACATAACTTGAGTCATGAAATGAACAATGCTTAAATTATTTTCCTTACTATGAGAAAAACTACTGCAGTTTTGTACATAGTTATGGCTTTTTGTTTATGCCATTGCCACATAGATTTATGTTTTTACTTACGTGTGTATGTATGTATGTATCTATATATATGCCCGTGCCTCCTGTTTATAACCTCTCATGCTTTGCAGATAGGTTTTATTAGCTATGAATATTGCATATGCAGTAATCTTAGTTAGTACTCTTATTTAGTTTTTATTTATTTTTTATTTTTTGGACATGCAAACCAGGGCTACGTGTAATTTTCAGAGATTTTCCAAGTTAATAATTTATCAGGAAAGTCGACTCATGATGTACACTTTAGGTCTAATTTCACACGGGACAATGTTATATCTTAATTTGAAGACAACGTTATATCTTGATTTGAAGTTTTAACTAAAATTATTTGCTTACGCCACTATATATATAGTATACGTTATGTTGATGAATATGCGTGTGGTGATTAAATCTTGAGGTAACACATTCTTTCACCATCTCATTAGATGTTGTTAACTCACAAGGTATTGGATAAGATGGTGACTTAAGTTTGATCAGTCACTTACTTATCAATATGTTTTCCGGCACTAATTATGATTGTAGCTTTCTAATTTTCAGTATCTAGTTAATTTTTAAACATGACATATGTGCAAAAGAAAAAAATAATATATCTCAATTAAAATCAAAATCAATATTTCATATTTCTTATATATATATATATATATATATATATACATATATAAATCATAGAGGTAACCGGATTGGAATATACCTAGATTCAGTTTGAATTGGATCACTCAAACACAAAGTAATTGATCAAGGCAGGTCTCTTAAGTCACCAAGAGTGGGGTCGTAACGGCTAATACCTGTCGGGTGGAACCCTGGAAAATCATGGATGCCAACTTTTGTTTAACCGCGTGGGCTCCACTCTCACTAAGAAATCTAGAACTAAAAGAATTTTAAGCTCGTAAAAAAAGAAATCGGGTCAATAGATACCCTTCTTTTTAGTCTTTAGGTGGGTCGTCAATTCCATTAATCATATCATGTTTATTTTTGAGATCTTTTGGAATCCCAAGCGGTCGTTATACCATAAAAAGTTAAAGCTCCAACCAAGTCTATATTATATTCGGTGCCATTTTTCCTATCATACCGATTTATTTTTTATTTTTATTTCTTATTTTTACTTTTCTTGGGGCTAAAACCTGAAAATCTACATCGACTACAACTTGATGAACTGATAACCCACATGACTTGAAAGTAAAATGCAGATATTTCCCACCTGAATCAAATGCTAACCAATAATGATTCTCTTTTTTCTTTTCTTTTTTTTTTTTCAATAGAAAAGGAATGATATAAAAGTAAAAGAATGTTGAGAAAAATAATTAATTAACCTTATCATCCTACATTCTTACTAAATAACCGATAGCAATCAATGATCATTTTTACAATTAATTTATTTTTTTTCCAGAAATTAACATTTAACTTTTATTAGATCATTACATTTTTTACAAGGTATACGCTTTTGTATGGTTTGATTGGATAAAAAAGTTACCTAATATTCACCGAGTATTGTAATCGTGTATGGCAACTTTTTCAATGCAATATCAGTTGCGATAAATATTGTTCGATCAGCACAAGTTGCACAAAGAAACATTTTCTAGCTAATATATATATAGCTATACAGTACAAATAACATTATGCGTTTCATGTTATCCTTTTACTATTTTACTCAATAAATTACATGTGTAATGCTCAAAATGAGTATGTAAAACTTTAGGTTAATCTCATTTCCACCCTTAAATTATCGGTCAACTGTTAAAATCTCGATGAAAAAAAGAACATGATAACAATATACGGATTAATAGGGGTTCTGTTTTATATGTTTTTTAACGTCCTAATGTGCTACTATTATGAACTTATGAATGAAGCACAAAAGCTCTGAAGAAGAAAAAAAAAAACCTCGAGTGGATTTTAGTTAAAACTCTCAAAACTCACTTTAAAGTTAATATAGGAATTAATTTTTGATTCAGTTGGTGTTTTAACATCTCAAATTGTTGTGTGCTCGTGTTTTTAATGTTTAGATTTTAAACAATTTGATATATTAAGAATTCGTTCTAAGACGTTTAAAAGTGAATGATCGAAATGTAATTTAACCTGCAATTCCAGGAGTGAAACCATAGGATTAATCAAATGTGTATAATATTTCCCTTTTTAGTTACTTTCAATTCCTTTCCGTTCCTTTTAAAAAAGAAAAAAAAAATCCAACAAAAATCTGAAAAGTCCGTGATCTCACGCGGTTTTAAGGTCTCGAAATCTAACAATATGACGGCCTATTTGTCCTTATACCCAGCCCTTGCATGTGAGCGTCACTCAGATAATTGTAGTTATATTTTCAAAATAATAATGTGGTTATGGTTAATTAATATTCGCCAAGTGGCCCAATCAGATCTCTTTGTTCTGATGAAAAAAGATCTTTGGTTTGTGCATTGGGATTTGTGGAGCCCATCTCAATGATCCCCAGAGAGCTCACGAGACTGGCTAGTGAGCAGTGGTGATCTAGCTTTCTTTTTCTCTGCTCTTTTTTTTTTTTTTTTCCTTTTTTCTTTTTTTTGCTTTTTAATATTTTTATATAGAAAAAATAGAAAAGTGCAGGTGAAATCTGATTGCAAGATCGGATTGTCCGATTACAGAGATGAATATGAATTGCAGGGGCCGTTTGGTTTGCAGGGTTATGATTGATTGAGGCCATTGGGATGTGATATGTATCATTCCTTTGAAATATATATATATATATATATGAATTATATGAGTATTTTTTGTTGTAACATCATCAATAATAAAAAGGGTAAAATGGAATGGCGGGCCCCACACGGTTTAATGCCACGTCACGGCTCTGTGTGATGGATTTTGGTGGGATTGAGACCATGGGAGATTTTGTTGTCCTGGTAGCCTATTATGTTGAGCTCACATGGGTGCTCATTTTGTTAATGTGTTAGTTGATTGTGATATGTCTGTATGGGAAAATGATGTTTTATATAATAATGTATAAATCCATGACACAAGTTTAAATTTTGACTTTCCTCCCCGAAACGAAAAAGTTTTTAAGTTTTGACTATGAATGTAGGGAATAGTTTGTGATCATTATTAAAGTGTCTCTTAAGTAACATAAAAATTATCGTTTATTTTACTGATTCAAGATTTTAATTTTATCACAGTTAAAAGCGCTCAATAAAAATCACATTAAACTTTTATGTTACAATAAAAAACTCTTATATAAAATCATATTTCAGCTCAAATTAAAAGTTTAAATCAACAAACTTAACGAGACTAAAGATTATCGTGGCTCTTCAAAATTGTACTAGTACTAATACTGTACTGTGCTTCCCATGATGAAGCACAAACAAACTCTTCCTCTTCTGGCTGGCTGAAACAAATTATCAGCAACAAACACATTCAGAGGTTTAGTCAATAGATGTAGTATCACTTTCTACTAAAAGTTCGATTACAAAGATGTGAATTCTGGACATGTTTACTTTTAAAAAAAAAAATACAATTAATAATTGTTTTATGGTTTTCCTCTTATATGCATTATATATATGTAGGTCTTTCTACCTTCATGTTACCCGAAATGTTTGAAAGCAAGTTTTTGCTTTTATTTTTCCTATCCCCTTCCATTGCCTCTATATTTTATGTCTTCAAGTTTTGCTTTGAATCATTTGGTAACCTATCAGTTTAGCCCACTTAAAATTCAGTCAACTCAACGAGTCACTTTGTAAAAAACGAGTAGTAGAAGAAGAAGAAAGATCAATGAGAAGCTAAACGGGCTTCCGTTCAATTAAGAATCAAACAAATGGGCTCCCTCACAACTTTAAAGAGGGGCAAAAGCTAAAGAGAAATGGGCCGGCTAGACTTCCTACAATGGCGTTTTTTTTTTTATTATTATTATTTTTTAATCATTATAAATGTCTATTTTAAAACCGTCGTCTTTTTTTATTTTATTTTTTGCATAGGGTTAATCACCGCAAATGTCTATTTTAAAACCGTTTACAATTTCATCACATTATTATGCATGATGACATTACTAGCTCTAATCTCAGTACATAGAGATCGTAACTTTATGATAATAGAACAATTAGAAATCTAAAAAGGTCGCAATATGTTATACAAATATAGTTATTATCATAAAAATTTGTTTTATAGGAATTTTCACCATCATAATCAATGAAATCGAACAACAAAAGTTCTATAATTTGCAACTTTTTAATAATACAATAGGGTTAAAATTTTAAAAGGTTCTAATCTTGGTGTAAAAATGATAAAATATACATATTTTCATAAAGCTTGCAACTTTATCATAATGATCATTATCAGAATATATAAAAAGAACAAAACAAGAACTATGAACTGTTAATTTTTAAAAACTAGAAAAAATCCTAATATTATGAAAAGATCAAAAGTTTTTAAAACATGATTCTCAAAATATAGTTATAGACGCTTCATATAATTATTTATTTTGGTAAAATCCATAAAAGCTCATAATTCATAAAAGTTGTGCCTCTTTTCTCTTAACCCTTTTCTTAAAAAAATAAAAATAAAACCATGCCTATCTTTTATGTTGCGTTTGGCAAATTTGACTTCTATTGTAAATAGATTCAATTGTTTTGAATAAAATTTTGTTTTCAACCAACACTTAAAAAGCTTTTTGAGGTTTGGTTTAAACCAATGATTTGATATGTGGAGTTTGCCTGATTTGAACCATATGTTAGGTTCAAATCAGTATTTGGTTGAAAAAAAAAAGTAAAAATTGATTTGAACTATTAACGTGACATTTAAATTATAAAAAAACAAAAGATTTCTAAACTCAACCCCTAAGAAAGATTTGAATTTACCATTACTCAGTAGGTGCTATGTGACTTAGATATGCCGAGTCATCAAGCACTTGAAGATGCTGCCAGGGGCTTTGAGATGAGTGGTGAGAGCTGGGTTAAGAGCAGCTAAGGCAAATTCATAGAGTTGGGAGGAGAACCTTCAAGCTCCTAAAATTCCTCTTTAGGGAACACCTGTAAGAAAGCAACATGCACTCGGTAATAATACTTGAACATGGATTCTTTCCCATCGACTGTCCCTTGAGGAGACAACGACCTCAATAGTAGCCCCCCCTCCCCTCCTTCTAGGGCGTTTAGATAGTGAAAGGTTATCCCTTTGCAACGCTGGAAGCTAAGCAAAGTAACGAAACTAATTGACTATGCTCAAGTAGAGCTCAGGCCCGGAGGTGGTGGCTGAACTCACCGCAGAGTTCAGGTGAGTAGGGTCCGTTTAGTTCGCTGATTTGAGTTAAGATGTGACTTTATGTGAGAATTTTTTACTGTAATAAAAAAGTTAGATGTGACTGTTTCTGAGAGTTTTTTACTGTAGCAAAACTCGAATCGGTGAAATGAACGGGACCTAAGACTCTCTTGGTGAATGCGATCAGAATCGGCTTTTTGCTGCAACAGAGTGCTTAAACCACACTTTTGAAACTTCTTGTTCTTTTCATAACTCAAGTTGAGAACTTGAGTTATATATGTGAGAGGAAAACACTGTAGTGAAAAAATTAATTTTGAATTTTTAAGAGAGAAAATACTGCAGCAATATAATTTGAGTTATGAAAAGAACAATTATTTTAAACTAAAAAAGTTTAGAATATAATGGCTTGATTTAAACCCGCGAACTAAACAAAAACCTTTAAGAATTCGTAGTTTACCTCCATATTTTCAATGTTTTGAACCAAAAGTTCAAACCACATGTTTTAAACTTTCTAGTTCAAACTATAAAACTTTAAACCATCATATTTCGAACCTATTTACCAAAAGTTCAAAAAAGTTTAGAATATACTGGTTTAATTTGAATCTGCGAACCAAACAAAACCTTTAAGAATTCGTAGTTTACCTCCATGTTTTCAATGTTTTAAACCAAAAGTTCAAACCACATATTTTAAACTTTTTAGTTCAAACTATAAAAGTTCAAACCACCATATTTCGAACCTATTTAACAAATCCACCAAAGAATTTCCTTCCATTTCAATTTCCATAAAGTACATAATGCATAAAAACATAAAACACAGCAACAGCTTGATAACAATAACTTTTGTTACAGTTGAATGCTGATACAGAACCATATGGAGAGGTAAATATTTCTTACAGCCGTTCACATTCTCTCTGGCACTCTCCGCATTTTGAATTTGAGAGGGACTTCCTTGTAGGATTGAACCTTCACAACCGCCTTGCGCATTGGTCTTCCAAGTGAAGATCTTCGTGTTGTTACGCCTGCTTCACTGTTTGGGATGCAGCTTTCTTCTCTATTTTCTTTCCCAGTTTGTTTTGGACTGTCAAACTTTGCATCCTCAATTTCAAACAAGTTTTCTGTCGGTTTCCTCTCATGGGATTTCAACTGCACGGATTGCCTCCTCACACAGCGCCTGAATATCACAGCTTGTTAAGACATTATCTTTGAAGTTACAATACAAGTAGCAAGTGGATAGTTTTACAGGTGGATAGTAACGTTAACAACCTTTTGTTTTCAACCTCTTTATCATCATGTTTTTGGCTTGTAGTGGAAGGCCCCATAGCTGTAATTCACAAGAAGCTCATGAGTTCACATTTGCAATCTTGTAAGACTCATTATACCACTCCGATATGAGCCGTAAATCTTAACATCGGAATTCGAGTATCATTAGAGAGACTATTGAACTTGTCAACTAATAAGACATATAGCCTATAATTGGAAATTTTTAAGGTCTCCAAAAAATTACATTGACTTCTTGCGGCGCGCCTTCTGTTGCGATGATGTGGCTTCTCGTCTTGACCAGCTACATTCGAAGCCGCCTCCTCTCCTTCCTTGATCCATCAAAACAAATGAAGAGTGAATGTATTAGCTCCAACTACATAGCAGAATTATAATTGATTAGATTGGATTAAATTACTAACCTGAGAGAGAGTCTTTTGACAATTTGCTTTTGTTTTCCCCTACAACACGTATAGTCGTGGTGAGAATGAAAGAAAGTTTTGTTCAAAATTGAAACATTCAAGTCAGCATTCCAAGTGAGGTTGTCCATAATAGATAAGTACGCTAGCATAGTTCATACTTTCACTGATTCTTGTACTGAGAACTTCTTCAGAATTTATTTTCAAACTTCCAGTGAAATTTTCACCACGCTCTACGGAAATTCCATAAATGGACAAGAAGATTCTTTAAGGGTTGCGGCGTGTGTTGAACATATCAAGAGGCATATTTTTAGTGGTAATAATTAACATTTCTTAGTGCTTCTTTTGTTTTCTCTCAATTTTCTTTTCACAGAATTTCAAATATAAAATAGAATTTAGATACATTAGAGTGGTAGAATAATGACAAATGCTAACCTCTTGGCATAAGTTCTTGGCTTTTAGTAATGCATCCTTGCACCTAAGTTCATGCTGTAGTGCTTTTATCTGAAATAAGCAACGAGAAATCGGTCAAATTAGATACCAAAATAACAGCGACTTCAAAAAGCTTCATCTTTTAGTGACAATAATTGAGTTTAACTAAAAGTTACCCTTTCTCTTCCCAAATTAAGTTCCTGCAGAAGTAATTCAAAAGAGTAAATAAATTTAATTGAAAATTCAGTAAGTATAAAGAGAGTATAATTAAGATGACAAGGAAAAGCAGATATACCGCTAGCATTTGGCTGTTCGATTGAGCAAGATTCCAATTCTGAAGCTGCAATTTCTGAAGACTGACTCGGAGATTCTGCAACTCAGCTCCACTGAGTTCAATTATTTTACTGTTCAAATGAGATTAAGGAACAAAAAAAAAAAAAAAACGATTGATTGTTTGCTTCGAAAAAGAAAAGAAAAGAAAACATAACTTCAGAAATTTCTAAAACAACACTTTGTTAACAGTAATTACTTTTGTTTTTTCTTTACCGGTCATGAGAAAAGAAAACAAACAAGAAGCATGAAAAAAGAACCAAAGGATACTTTCTTTCGGCGATGAGCTTCATCCAGGACATTCTTTCCTGGTTCAAAAATTCAAACCACAAACAGCCATTTAAGCAACTGAGTAATAGATTTGGGGGAAAAAAAAAAGAATGAAGAGTAGATGATACCTTGATGAGTTGGTCAATTTTGCCCTTATCGGAGTCGGAAATTCCCACCGGCTTTTCGTCTTGGCTAGTGAACTTTACGGTCTGCAAGTTGGTGATATCAGAGAGCTTCTTCAGAACAACGTTCCCAAAAGACGCTCTCTTTGCCATTCTTTCACCTTTCGTGTTTCCCAAAATTGCTCACTACGATTCCTTTCCTGGTTGAATTCTTCAAGAACATATAATGAGGATTTGAAGGGGTGTTCGAGAAATGTGAAAGAGATGGAAACGAAAAAAATATCAGATCGGATGAAGAAATCTTTAAGGAAAGTAAAAAGGGTTTCTGGGTTTACGTGGCAGCAAGAGATTCTGAGCGACGAGTAGGAGAATTTCAAATGAAACAGAGGACAGTTTTTTTTTTCCCCTTTTTCTTTTTACAATTTGGTTCTGTTTCAGAAGTTAGAAGATTTACCTCAAGAGATTGAAAGCAAAGAAAAAGAAAAGAGGGAAAAGGAAAAGAAAAAGAAAGCGAGGCCAGGGAAAGAGAAATAGGAATCAGGAAGGGAGATATCAGATATCGCTGGTAAAAGGTTGCGTAACGGCTCCCCAAAGCGGAGTCCGAGCCTAATTTCAAATATCTTAACCGTTTCCGAACCTCCCTCCTTTCTTCTAAATCTTTTTTTTTTTTTAAGTCACTCTTTTTTAAAAACAAAAATAAAAAATATTTGCTACGTGAAATCTCATTACAGAATTTGTATTCTTTTTTTGGCGGAATGGAGGCGGATAATGATATCATACCTTCAGATGTTGTGACTCAATCTTTTTTAATTATGT
Source organism: Morus notabilis (assembly GCF_000414095.1). Lineage (NCBI taxonomy): Eukaryota > Viridiplantae > Streptophyta > Magnoliopsida > Rosales > Moraceae > Morus > Morus notabilis. Next base: position 367,314 of record NW_010367841.1, on the reverse strand, counting down.
TGCGACTGATTTTTATTTACTGATTGGTTTTGTAATTTTCTTTCATTATGACCTGATCATTATTTTAGAAAATATAGTTTTTCTTTCCGTTTGTAAGGTTTTATGTTTCTTTTTTAGAATTTTTCCTTCATTATGGTTTGATCATATTTCTTTTTTATTGTATTATTTTTTGATGATTTTTCGTGAATAATATTACTTAATGTTTTACTTTTCATTTTTATTATGATCTAATCATTATTTTAGTGAAAATACTTATTCTTTATGAACATATTTTTTGGTTAGGTTTTATGTGTTTTCTTTATTAGAATTTTATTTTCATTATGTCTAATCATGTTTCTTCTCTATTAAATATTGTTTTAAAGATTTTTTATGATTTTTTATGAATGATATTACTTATTATTTTGCTTTTTATTTTTATTATGATTTGATCATTATTTTCGTGAGAAGAATTTTTAGGGTTAGTTTTGGAGCAGATGTAGTGGGTGTAGAGTTTTAAGGATTTTTTTTTTAGCAAAATAAAAGACCCGCTGTTTTTAAAAGATTCGGTGCTTCTTTTTTTCATGTAAGAAACTTTCCTTTGTACCAATACATTTCATTAAATGCTTATTTTGTTTAATATTCGGGTGTTGTCCTTTTGTTTTAGTTGATGATTTTGCTATATTTGTTTCTAATTTCTCACATATTTTGTTCTTTAATCTTTTTTTTCATTTTTCTGTTATATGAGGATATAATTATCTGTTATATGAATGTCATATTTTAATGTTATTCTTAATGTTTCAACATATAATGATATTTCACATTGATTATCTTCTAACTTCTGATACGGAACCAGGAAGCCAATTGATCTTTCAAGGCCTTATTGCCCAGTAGCAACCTCTTCGTTAAGTTTCAAAAGACTAGATCTAAAATATGGCAGGTCACTTTTTTTTTTTTTTTTTCTGCTACTATATGGCAGGTCACTTAATTATATAGCCTCAGTCATTGCACCCAAATGTGTCTCATACACCTCTGGTAAAATTTTCAGTCTTGACACTTTTCTACTCGCACATAGAGAGAGGAAATAAAATATTATCTCTGCTGATCAAATTTCTAGCCGTTAGTCTCCTTAAGCACCAAGGTACCTTCAGAGTTTGCAGGTGTTCAAACGGAACGGCAAATTCTGAGACAAATAGATGAAACTGCAGTAATTAGGCATGTTTATCGCATCCTTAAACAAGATCGCTAACGGTGAGGAAGGACCCTCGTTAAGAGGGCACAAAAGAAATTCACAAAATCAAATACTAAATATTTCCAATAAAACAAACGAGTATATGCATCCTATTTGTAACTTTCTTCATTCTTCTTTTTTTTTTTTTTTCCCTATGTATGTTGCATTTTGGTGTCTCCTTGTAGAAGAAAGGAAGCCTTGTCGCGGACCTGAAAGAAAAAGAAAAAAAGATATATACTTTAGCATGAAAATCAGCGAGGTGTGTGTGGAGAAGAGAAATGAGCTTTTTGATACCTTTGAAGCAAAAGACCTAAAATCTGTGCTGCTGATCAGACAGGAACAGTTTCTCAGATATAGACGCCACATTTCTTTCAAGACTGGTTTGTCTTCTAAGAGTTTAGTAGACAAAAGCCAATTCTCTGTCAAAACCAAGTAAATGTACATTTTGAAAATATCGCACTTTTTCTCTTTCAGATTAATAGCGATGAGCAATCTTAGGACCTCATCATCAACAGCCTGCAGAGAAGAGTCAAATTCATCAAACCTGTAATACTAGGTTGGGGGTTGGCTAGTAAATGAATGTTTTATACTATAATTTAATAAGCATGGGAATCAAGCCTTGCAATTTCGTTTATACAGTAATCATAAAGGTAATGCAAACGCTTTTCTCAATAAGAAAGCAAAAGTAGAGTTAACCTCTCCCCACATGAATGGAAAGGAAATAAAAAAAAGAAAAGAAAAAAGATAATCCAAAATTTTGAAATCAATATGTTTCACAACCTGAAGAGAGGATCCCAAGTCCTGCAATGGCTTCCGATAACCTTTAAAAGGACCATTATTGTCCCGTTTATTCATGATCTTGACAGGTATACTCATACTTATCGTATTTTCTTGGCCAGCTCCGTAAATTTCACTATTTATGTGATGGGAAAAAGGGTTATTTCCATGAAAGCCTAAGTGAACAACTTTATTTATACATATTTTTTAAAGAGCTAACACACAATCGAAAAAGAGCCAGTTCTACAACAAAGTAAAAGTGAGATACAAGCATGCTTCTTGCGATACAGGCACATACAAAAGCTAAAAGATAAGCGTACAGAAAGCAACCTTATAATCAAAGCAACCAAGAAGAATTTGATAGGCAACTGCACTTCTAAGATGCTTACTGCGATCGTCAACTCCTGAAATGGACTCCACTATTCTTGTGCAGTTCAAGTCTTTAGGTACTCTACATGAACAGGAATAATCAGCATTCAGCGACATAGGAGAAAAGTAAACACTTGAGCACGCCCTTTTGTTGCCTTGACAATTATATCCATTAAAAACACGATGAAGCTCATTATCAAGATAATCCATCAGATGCTCCAAATTTATCATTTCAGTATCAGATCTAAATAATGCCAGTAAGTGCTAGCAATTCACAACAAAATATATAGCAGTTCATAGACTAATTTCAGAGAAACTGCAATCTCAAATTTGTACTATTCCCTATAGCCATTCCTCCTACATCAGAAAAGAAAATAAAACATGCAAAAAGAAATCAACAAACCAATTAGATACGAAAATTAAACAAATAATTGAACAACATTGTGCTAGAAAGGCCTTGGTACAACACAAAAGAACTTTGATTTTACCCATTCCTAAAGCTAGAAATCCAATGCAGTAAACTACATCCTGATGTAAAGCAAAACAATAAATTGATAGTACTATTAACCTCCGTGCAATAGATTTTGCTATTTTCTCACAGCTGGCTTTCCATTCCTTGTCCGTAAAGTAACTGATAACTGCTTCCATGCATTCATATAAAAGCACCGACAGGCCTTGAAGCTGGCGATCCACAAAGAAAGAAATAATGATCCCAGTTAACTCTTCAGCCTCTGAGGTTGAACACACAGACCACTTGCACCTGTAGAAAACTCTATTATAGTTAATAGTACGAAATCATGATGCCACCAAATGGAAAATGGAGGGCAGTAACTACGATGTTTGGTAGGATGGATAGAAAAGAGGAAGGAAAGAGAAGTAGAATACCTAGGTGAAGGAAGTAAAATGGTTTTCTCTCATGTTGTTTGGTAGAAGAGAAAGAAAAGTGAAAAGAAAATGTCAAATTTAAGGCATTTTACAACAAAACCCCAATACAAATAAAAATATGATGAATGGTGAAGGTTAAAATTGTTATTTTACATCTCATTTTTTTGTCAAACTTTTTTCCTCATCTTTTCTTCCCAAAGTTGGAAGGATTAAAAATTGGTGGGCCCTATGGATTTTCATTTTCCTTCCTTCCTCATTTCCTCTCCACCAAACAACCTAAAATTCCATTTTCCTCTACAAAATCCTTCCTCTATTTTCTTTTCTTTCTCTTTTCCACCCTACCAAACACACCGATGTTTAAAAATCTATAGCCCTGAATGTACCACTTACCTCACTTCACAAGAAATAGTTACAAATTTGATCCAAAATCTAATATTTTGAGCTGGCCTTCCATAACTTGAATCTATAAAACACAATTACAAGTGATTAGATGATTGTGATTGACAAAGGACAAAGCTGATACTGAGAGAACAGTATTTAACTGTTAGACCAATGAAATAACACTATCCAAATTCAAGAACACACTACCCAACGTAAATACCACATTGCTTGTAATGTCTTCTGCACTCTACCCATGGAAGGTGCAATCATGCCGACGCACATAAGAATGGAACCCCTCAAATACATGATATACAAGGAAACTTCTATGCATGTTACTATATATTTGCACATAAAAAGGGGCACTCTATTGCTACAGAGTTTACTATTGTAGAGAACTTACGGGCATTAGAATCTCCCATGTCAGGCAAGAAGAGAAATCCATAAACTTCAAGAGCTTTTCTTAGATCAGAATAGTTAGGGAACCAATCTATTTTGATGGGCTGTAGATGAGTCAGATTGAGAAAAATGACCAATTAACTGTCCTTTACGTATGGTGCTTTCAAATTTCTGTCAATAGCAATAAGACAAATATCAATATACCTCTTCCCTAGGCTCGAGAATGGCACTCCAGAATTGACATGCAGATGCTCTCAACCCTTCTTTTGATGAATATAACACTGCAAAAACAAAAGTTAAGCACACTACAAGTCCACAAAACATAAGACTATTATCCCAAAAACAACAAAAGTGCACTGAATTAACTCACTCAAATTAAAGGTCCATGTGGCTATTGACTCTTCTACATGACCACATGTGAGAACCACTTTCAAAAGCCAGCCATTCACTAGTAATCCTTCGATGAAAGGGTCTCCTGCCAGAAGTCCCAAAGAAAGAAAAAAAAGTAAAAACAGTAAATGAGTATGCTTTATAGAGGAGTTCTAGCCTTTGACTGGCTAAGAAACGAATGTGATGAACAACCAAGGGCGCCTTTCATATCGAGCAATCAAAGCAATGACCGGGATGCAATCAGACAATTCCATCGTGCTATAAGGGCAGCTAAGGAATGTAAGATGACTAACCACTTTTAGAAGAAATTTCAACGAGAGAATTGAGATCATTATTCATGAAAGACTGCAAAAGGCTACAACTTTCCGGTGGAGTAACTAGAGGAGGTGGGGATTTCTGCAAATTTACAAAATTTCCGCAAAAATGAGGATCTACCCAACATCCCAGTAATGGCATCAACCAAAATATTAGAATGTTAATAAGCGTTACAGAACACACAATACAGAGCTTGGGTTCATTCGTTCTAAACCTGGCCTTGGAAAAGCTGAATGCCCCACAATGAGCTATCTTCTTCAGCACTCATTTCTATAATCTGCCAAAAGGAAATTACATTATAAGTCATGAAACAAGACAAGCAAAAGACATTATTATGATATTGATAGGAATAGTTATCTGCCTGGGTTTGACACTCATCAACAAGTTTAGACAAAGAAGCTTCTCTAGCGTCCTGTTCTTCATCAAAAATGCACTTTTTTGGAGCCTTTGCCCGCTTAGACTCCTTCTCCACATTCTTGATTTTCTCGTTATAAAAATCGGCCAAAAGTTCATCCAACCCAATAACCTTCTTCCTGATCAGCAATAAATTGAAGACATCAAACAACGGACTAAACCCTAATTTTCCCCAATGACTAAACACCATCAATTCTTTCAGAATAAAAAGAAAACGTTAAAAATCTAATGCTAACTGGAAAAGAGAAAATAGCAATGGCGTAATGGCGGTTAATAATAATAAAGAAGACAATTTAGTGATGATTTAAGTGGCAGTGGGAACAAGATAGAACCCTAAATGGGAGAAATGGAGATAAAAGCTAAAACCTTTTGTTAGTGACAACAGGGGAAGAAATTATCGGATCTTCAAACTCGAAATCCAAGGATTCTTCCATGCCCACTAATTTTGTGCTCTCGCCTATTCTCTCTCTCTCTCTCTCTCTCTCTGTCTCAGAACATTTGAGTGAGAAACGAGAGGCGCCAAACCGAATAAATACAAGGAAATTCTTTTTCTCTTTTATATATCTAAAGAGATCCGTGCTGTATCCTCTCAATTTTTTATTATTAAATTTAATTAAAATCATATTAAATTTAAAAAATATATAAAATATATAATTGTTAGACAAAATCTTTAAACCGGCATTTATTATTTGTCAGATTAAAATAACAGTTATATAATTCAGTATAAATTATGTATATTTACATGTAAAGACGTATAATTAAATATAAATTTTATATATTTACATGTTATGCAATTCAGCATATGTCTTATACAATTTAACATATGAAAGTTGTATAATTATAAAGATGTATAAGTTGTATGATAAGTTGTATAATTCATCATATGTCTTGTATATTTACATATGGTAGTTGTACAATTTAACATAAATCTTGTATAATGTTTTCCGTCGGATCAGTCAGGTAAATAGTGCCTACCGCACGGAAGCCATTTTCATAATTTTTAATATAAATGTGGGAGATAAAAGAAAAGTATTATAGGTAATTTATTTTTTTTAATATTATTAGAGAAACTTTATAAGGGTATGTTATTTGATGACTCAAATTAAGAATTTAAATTGTATACGTGGGAAAAAAATATTATAATAAAAAAATTAAATTTAAATTTTTATAAAAGTAAATATTATAATAATAGGATTTGAGTTTGAGCTGTGAAAAAAATAAAGCGAAATGCTGTTTTTCCCCTCGCTGTCGTTCAATTCTTTTTCTTTTTTTTTTCTTCGCTGTTGTACAAAGGTTTACTGTCTCTGCCGTCCTGTGTTATTTTACTGTCGTTTCCGGGGCTTTCATTGTCACTGTTCCTATATTTGTCGTCCTTTTTTTTCTGTTCATTTATCTTCGTTCCATTCCCACGTTATTAACGTTCCTACTTTTGTTGTCTTTTTACAATTCATAATGTTTGTAGTTGTGTTCTTTGTAGTGTCGTTTTTTTTTTTAAAATCGCATTTGATGCTGTTGTCGCTTAGTTTGGAATGTTATTGTTTGGTAATTCAAATGTCGTTCGAATCGGCGGTTTTAAAAATTGTTGTACGTGCCATTTTAGTTTTTACAAGCATGTATTCCGCGTGTGCGAAATACAGTCTTCTATTATATATGATAGTTATATTTAAAATGTATTTATATATACACATATATTATATAATATTATATTATATGATAGATATAAAATTTGTACAAACATATTTACACTGATATATAGTATTATTATTTATAATATATACAGATTGTATAAAATAAAATACAACGTTGTTGTGTTTTTTGAACATTTTCTTTATTTCAACTGCAAATATAAAAATGAGAAAAATGTTTGTAAATATAAGTGTTAAGAAAATTAAAAACCGGTCTATTTCCGGCATCATGTCCATAGTTAGCGCATTCATCATAGTTAGAAGCTCCAACTTCATATCAAGGTCGCAGTCGATATCGTCACTATGTAAATATCAAATGTTAGTTAATCAAATTAGAATAGCAATAAATGACCGAGAGTACAATGGAGAAGAAAAAGAGTAAAGTGCAGAGAAAACAAACGGGAATGTGCAAAATAAAGTCATAGACAAAACCGATTTTTATAAATGAAAATGAGGAAAACAATTAGTAAAGGTACATATCCTATAAATGCCTCACACGAAAGAAAGCACAACAAAAAAAAAAGAAGCAGGGTAAAAAATGATAGAACAATATAATAAAGAAAAAAATAATAATTTATGCAACATACTTAGTTGTACTAACTTATCATATATATATATTAAATATGTGTACAAGATAAATAAATGCTTCATATTACACTATAAAATGAGTAGAGATAAAAAATAAATCAATAAACATTTGGAAAAACATAAGATTATATATAAATATTTGATTTAGGTTATAATCATTTATTGTCAAGAACATATACCATGAGTAATTGAAAAAAGATCTAGCAATATACATGGGTGCCATCTAAATTATTAAAGAATTTATGCCATAAGTAAGAAAATGTAGTATAGAAATAAAATAATTTATGTAATATACTTAGTTACACTAACATATCTCATATATACATCAAATTTCTATACAGGAAAAATAGATGTTTCATACTATACTATAAATTGAGTACAAAACATAAAAAAATCAGAAAACATTTGAAAAAATTTAAGCTTGTATATAAATATTTGCCTCAGGTTATAATCATTCATTGTCAAAAACATATACCATGAGTAATTAAAAAAGGATCTAGCAACATACATGGTTAGCAACTATATTATTAAAGAATTGATGCCATAAATCTAGAATAATAAGGGTAACATCAATGATAGCCAAATCTGTAATAATAACTACCCGGCGCATGTTAACAACAAAATAGATATAACAACATCATAACCAGAAAAAATTAAAAATTGTTAAGATGAAAAAATATATATTTTTTAAAGAAAGGCAAAAACTATAATAAAAACCTAACCTCTGCGGACCTAATAACATTATACAATATTTAAATAAGAAACATTAAGAGTAGAAAGAGACAATAAACAAATATTAGCATAAGCATGAATGCATATGGAAATAAACGAATGACATAAAACATAGTGTTATATCAATTAACGCATAAAAAATGTATATTCATAAAAAATACATTAAAATAAATAGATAAATTAGAACATAAAATATTTCATATAACAAACGAACATAACATTATAAATCAATATTCTAAAACATTTCAACCAGAGTAAATTAAAAAATTGAATACCTGATTCAACGAACCACGGGTAAAAAGATAGATCAAATAAAGCAACCAAAATTACTGAGCAGCAAAAATAGAGCAAAGGAATATAAAGGAAGCGGTAAGGTTAGTAAGAAATGGCTAGTATCATTAAGCTCTTTAAACAGTGAGAAAGCAGAGAGAATAGAACATGATAGATAATATTGGCTGAAAAATGAAGACAAAAAAAGAGTAAAAAATTATAGCAATAGAATAACATACATTATATATACAGAAAGTTACCAATATTTTACTAAATATCGGGTACAAATTCCTGCAAACAGAAAGCAATAGAAGTAATGATTAATTAATAACAGCCGTCACATAGCATGAAGACCACCACCAAACGTAACCAGTAAATAACAGACAGTTAAATTTTAGATACGTATTATACAAAACTAAAAGATAAAAAATGCACGTGTCAGAGTAAAGGATTAACATAAATATTAATAAATTTAGATCACGACAAATATTAGAGATTTGCTCAAATTCAGAAATGCTATTTAAAGAAATATGAAAAAATCAAAATATAGTAAACAAAAACAGGGACGAAAAAATAAATAACAGGGGAAAAAAATTAAAAATTATTGAAAAAAACAACAAAGGGAAATTTTTTTTGCAAATATACCGGCCAAAAAATAAATAAATGAAAAACCATAAAGAAAACAACAAAACCCAAAATACCCACAAAAATCATAAAAGGAAAAATGGGAAAAGCTAGAACAAACATAGGAAGATAATAAGGTGTAAAAAGAGATCTTTGTAAAAATAATCTAATAGAAAAGCTTTATTCATAAAATGACAATTCAAAAATTTTTATTTGCAAAATGACTTTCTTTTAAAATATGACAATCGCTTTCCTCTCCACTCTCCCTCCAGAGCCCTTCGCCGCAAAATGTCGACCAACTCGTCAACCCTCACTCACTCTATTACGCTCCCGAATCAACTTTCTCAGCCCGTCCAAGTCGTCACCGCCCCTGGTATCTCCGACGCAGAATTCCGGCGAGTTAATCCCTCTTTTTTTTTTTTTTTTTCCTTTAATGATCTACCATTAAAAAACAGGAGCAATAAGAGTTGAAATCTTGGTATTTGATTTTGCAGGAGTCCCATTGATTCGTCCTTGTTCAAGTAGTGGTTGAAGAACGCCGAAAGTAAGACCGGAATTTTTTCCGGCAGTGAACTTTCTCTGGAACGAGTTGTAATTCCTATTAATTATATAATTAAGAATTTATTCAAATAAAATAAATAAAATTAAAATTAAAAAGTCATTTTCCTAATTTTACTTTTTCACTTGGTTATTTTAGCCAAATTCTCGTGTAAAAACATAGATATGAAGTAAAGGACCAAACAGAGGAAAAATAAAGTGGATAAAAACATAGGTCTGAAACAAATGACCAAATCCATGAAATCCAAACAAAAAAATCAACAAAACCGAAGACGAAGAGAACAAACAGCATAAGGAAAGAGAAAACGACCATGCATATACAACCAATGGAAAATAAAAAAATAAAACATAAAACAGCCAAAAATATATACGCAAAAAGAAAGAAGATGAGAAGCAAAAAAATATGGTCTGGAAATGAAAAAAAAAGATGTAGAAGGTTGCAGAAGGAAGCAAATGGAAGAGAGAAAAGTTACTCCAGAAACGAAGAAAAAAAATACAGATGTAGAAGGCAGCAAACGAAAAGAAAAAAATTAAAACACTCAATCAGAGTGTAAATGACCAAAACGGTCAGAATAAATCAAAACAAATGAAATTGAACTAAAGAGCAATATAGTAACTTTATATTCAAAAGGACATATTGGAAATAAAAAATCATTTGAAGAAATATATAGGGGTAAAAAAGAAAAGACACTGTTCATTACACTGTAGTGTGAACAGTAAAACCTTTCATTTCTTTTAGTATATGTATAATATTTATACGTCTTTTGTAAAGCGGTCGTCGTTTTCTTATTTGTTGTCTTTTTGTCTACGTTTACTCATATGTCGTTTGCTCCTTTTAGTCTCGCTTACTGATTTGTAAGTTGTTGTTGTCATTATTTTTTATCTTTTAAACTGTTGTCTTGTTGTCATATATACCTTTTTTGTGTGTTTTGTAAAACAATTGTCGTTTAGCTTTTTTATGGTATCGTTTTGTCTTTTACGTTTTTGACGTTTATTTTGTCGGTGTCGTTTTCAATCCGTATGTCACTTTTTAATCCCAGTTGAGACGACTCACAGAAACCCCCGTGGATGCATATGTCTTGGGCTTAGTTTAGTAGTGCTATGAATTTAGAAAAATTGCTTTTAATTGTGCTGAAAGAAAAAATAGTTGTTATAAAAAGTAACTGAGTATTTGGTAAATTATAATTATAATAGCTGTGCTGATTCCAAAATCAGTGTAATAACGTTTGGTAAATTTTGAGGTTGAATTGTTGTGGGTATGTAAAATGACCAAAATAGACATGGTATGAAACTTAAATATATATAATTATTTTTTGTATTTAAAAATACTTGTTTAACTTAATAAAACATAATGCTATGATTTCAAATTTTTTAACAATAAATTTATGACAATTAATTCCCTTTTTTTTTTTTTTTTTCATTTCTTCATTCACAATATAATTACAACTAAAAGGAAATTAGTGACAATATGACAGGGACAGTTGCAGTCTTCGAGTTGTGAAATTGTTTTGTGCTCTCTTTCTTGCAAAGCTTGGCAGGGACAGTTGCAGTTTTGATAACGCAACCAAATACCATAATTATCAATTTTGGTGGGGTTCTCAAAAATCTCCAAAAAAATATGATAAATTTGTTAAGAAATAGAGGAACTTACTATCATCATAATAGGAGAGTAGAAAAGTCATTACAACAATAAAAACTCATTGAAGCATGACAATAGAAAAAAAAATACAAAATGCCACCATGCAGAGATGCCAGGCCATTGAACTTCTTGGGAAAAAAAGAAAAAAAAAATAACAGGCACATTAACTTGACCTACATATATAATTCACTGAAGCCTCCCAACTTTCCATCACCACATAGTGTTCAAACAATTCCTTGAAAAATAAAATGAAAGATGCCAGTGCAAATTGTGACTTGACATCCAGCAAGGGAGACAAAGGAAACAACAATTTATGGATAAACATCAATTTATCAAAAGCAGTCACCTGTTACAGAGCAGAGAGGAAAGGATATCATCAATTTATGGATCATTGAACAAAGGAAACATACATAGAGAAACAGGTACTTGGTAACAAAGGGACTAACCACAGTGTCCTTTGATTCTTCAATCCCATATAAGGTTAAAAAGGGCTTTGCAAGGTTTTCATCTGAGATGTCGATATATATAAACAATATCTGCATGAATGGATTAAATTAGGAAAATTCATAGCACAAGAAGTTGCCCAATTGGTTTGAAAGCTTCAACTTTTATTCTCATTCACTACCTTTGACTTGAACTTTCTTGCAACATCTTGGAGAGGCTCAAGAAGTTTTTGGAAGCTATCCTCCTCTGCAAAAACAATAACCTGGACAGCAATGGAAAATTTTTGTTAATTTTAGTATTTAGAAGCATGTTTTCCCATTGAAAATTCTGTTGCTTGCAATAGTTGCTACTAGTAGAACAAAGATTCTAATGTGAATTCTAATCAACAACTAAGTCAGTAAGTCTGGAAAGTTTCATCTTAAGCAATCTTGAACTCAAGAAGAAAGTTCAACAAATGCATCATTGAAAACATTTCCCATATGAGTACTCTAAACTCTTAACTTTTCTGGTATGGGTATGTTTTTGAAAAAGAGGTTATTACAGAAGTTGCCAGTTGTCGGCTCATTTTAGATAGACTAGTTTCAGTTAACATTTTTCTTGTTTTCTTTTACAAGTTAAGCAACTCAGGTCACAAAGTAAAACCTTCATAACAACTTCCATTACAAAATAATAAAAATAACAATTATAATAACAACAACAACAAAGGTTGGTTTATAGTAAGTTAAAAGAGAGAAGTGGATAAATTGGGAAGTATCACCAACCTGAAGCTTAACAGGACTGGAATAAACTTTGACAGAATTTATCTCCATCAGTTTAGTAACTAATGGAAACTTGTTGTACTCTAAAAAGTGCAGCAATTTATCCTTTTCAAACGTGGTCCCTTCTGCGATCACAAACATATAAGGTTAGCAAACTCTGACTGACAGCCATAGTTCATGTAGCAATGAAACACCAGACATGGTGCACAAGGCCAAGTCCAAGAACTCAAAATATGTCTCTTTATGTTATTTACAAAATCTCCACTTGTTCAATGTAACCGGACCGAAATAATACATATTTATCACGTCAACAAAGAGAACCACAAATGAAAGTCTTCAACACCTCACAATAAACGACATATAAATGAGAAAAATTAAAAATTATTAGGAAAAAAGTAATTGAATATGAAAAAAAATAAAAAAAAATTTGTAGCAATATGGATATTCTGCAACTCACCAAATGCCGAGTATCTTTCTGGCTCACTTTTGACAATACCAAAGAAACTTGAAATACCAACGAAAGTAACAGCAAAGTGAACATCTTTGCAATATTTCTCAAGTAATCAACTATCACAAACCTTGAATTTTTCGAAGAAACCAATTGCAAATGTATGGTACTTCTTGACAACTTCTTCTGCCTTGGCCACAGAGTTTATTCTAGTCACAGGCACACCAGTCTTTTTCCTTGCCCATATCACTATTTCTTCCCTGAACCAAAATTCACCATGCGATAAAATTGGCGTCGCCGTGAGGTGCTAGGCTATGGAAGTTCAGTTTGGAGGCTCCGATCGTCTGCTTGATTATGCGAAACTCGGCAAACGAAGGATTGACTAATCAAGAAATGAATCGATTCGCGCATTATTGAGCAAATCCAAGAAGAAAAGGAGCAGAAATGAAACCCTAGATTGGGGAAATACCTGAACCTGAAGAGAGTGAAATCTGGATTAGGAAAGACCAAAACTTAAGGCAGGAGTTCTTCGGCCAGGGCGGCCACGTTTGGGCGGTGACCGGCATCTGGCCGGAGCTCCAGCGGTTGAGCATTTCGACGTTGAAGCGGCGGGGGAGATCGTAGAGGAACAGGACCGCGAAGAGCAAAATTTTTTTGGGTCTGGAATTGTTTCATTCAGCAAGGGTAAAATCGTAATAACGAAAATTTCATTAAAGATGTTTTTTAGATTCCCGGGCAATCTAGAATCAGAAGCAGCCCCAAGGCTGCTTCTGATTTTAGCTTCAAATTCTCCAAAAATTCTTTTAGAAGCACTTTTTTATGCTTTTACTAAACACAAAAAAGAGCTTTACTGGCTAGATAATCTATTTTAAGCTCCTAAAATTCCTACCAAACTAAGCCTTGGTCTCTTGCTTACGTCTTCACTAACAAAATCATCATTTCCAGTGAGAGCATATCTTGCTGGTTCTTGTGCAAAAAATTCCATGAAATATATTTTGAATTAGTACTTAATACTGTTCGAATTAAGAACAATGTGATTCTTTTTTCTAGCCAGCCATAAAGATCTCTATTTTTCCTTCATAAAAACTATTGAATGTCCTCTGGAAGCCGCTAATTTTTTCTTAAATCTCATTAATCAGTACGTTAGGTACTTATCTGTTCGGAGAAAAGAAAAAAGGCCTTGACTGAGCAACCTAACTTTATCCAAAGCTGAAAAAAAAATAATGGGCAGGTGAATAGCTAACGGACAAAAGAAAAAACACGCCGTTTATAAGTTTAAATAAAAAATAAATTTAGATAAAAATTTATATTTTATAAAAAAATACTAATTTAAATTTTATAAAAAAACAGAGTAATTCGAATCTATCAAACAAAAGGAGCATAATCTATTTTGGTAGGTACAACTGGACAAGAGATGCCGCCTGGTGCTCATGCGTATATAAGGAAAGAGGATTGAGACATTAAAACGTTACGTGTAATTATAAAATATTACTCCCGAAAATTTTAAGGTCTCATTCACTTTGTGAATTTAAATTTTCAATTCGAGTTGAGATGTGATATTTTTTAAAAGTTTTTTACTGTAACAAAAAAAGTTAGATGTGACATTTTTTAAAAATTTTTTACTGTAGAAATCTAAAATTAAAAATTCGAATCGGTGAAATGAATGACGCCTTAGAGTTAGTTTGTTAGATTAGTTTTGTTAAACTTACTCAGCAAATTTATTAGTTTGTTAAACTTACTCAGTTAGCTAGTTAGTTTGTAAGACTTACTCAACAATCTTGTTACTTAATTTGTATATAAAGCTGAGGTTGTGTAACAAGTAATTTGTATATAAAGCTGATGTTGTGTAACATTATTTTCTGATGAATGAGAATATTCATTTTCTATTCTTTTCTCTTTTGTTTTCGTAAAGAAACAAAATTACAATTCAAGACACTGACGTAATTATATTCAATATTCAGTTCTTTTTTTTTTTTCCTGTTAATACAATATTCAGTTCACAAGATCACAAAAGTACCAACCCGTGATTCCCAACTAGCAGTAGCCAAGCATAGCGTTTATCGAATGTGGAAATAGGTCGCGTTGGAGAATCGACAGAATCATGAATACTTTATGCAATTTTCCTTAAAAAAAAAAAAAAAAGTGCTTTGCTGCAATTGAAAACGTTTTGAGAAAAAAATACAGATAGAAAAAAGTTCTCAAGTCCCAAGTTTTTTTCTCTTTTGGCATTTGTGCTATAACTAGCACTTGGAAATAGTCTTTTGAAGTTTTAGATCCGTTTAGAATTAATTTTAAAATAATTTTATTTTTAATAAAAAGTAAAAATAAAATTATTTTAAGAATTATTTTAAAAATAATTTTAAAATTACGTTTAATTAATTTTTTAAAAGATGATTTTAAATATAATAAAAGAGTAAAATTATATTTAATTATAATTATTAATTAATATATTATAATATTATTGATAAGTATAAATAAAAATAACTTTTAATTATTTTTTAAAATTTTTTATGAAAATCATTCTCATATTTTTATTTTTAAAATAGTTCTTAAACAAACGTAATTTTATTTTCAATTTCATTTTTTCTTCCGTAAAAAACGATTTGAAAACGAAACCAAACGCACTCTTTGTTTTTGTTTTTTCTTTTTGGGTTCCTTCTTTATCTTCATACCCAAAACAGAGCTAAGCTCAGGACCATTTCTCAAAGCAGCAATCATATGAACCATGAAAAACAATATGATATGCACTTTAAAGTACCAATAATCAGCAATAATAATATTTTTTCTTTCTTCTAATCTAATTGAATTCTCACTATAATTGAGCGACTAATTAATCTACCTCCCATTAGGAGAAGATAAAGCCAAATCCTTCTCCTCAGCTTCCCTCTCTTCTCTGAACTTCTTGTATATATCACCTCTGTAAAACTCCCTCGTTCTCACCACCAAAATAAGCGACACGAGAGCTCCAAAGAAGGTGACACAAGCCAAAATCGTAAACGAGACCCTATAACAGTTTTTCCCAATACAAATAAGCTCCTTCACAGATTTCCTATCCAACCCTTTCTGCGCCAACTCCTTCAACGCCTCTCTGTCATAAAGCATACCAGCGACCCTGACGTTTAGTATGTAAGAGCCTAAAGGACTCGCCAGTTGGCCGCAATTGAACAACGTTGAGTAGTACTTTAGCCCGAAAAGCTCGGAAATGATTGCGAAGAGCAAAGGCAATTGTGCACCAAAAGAGAATCCGATAATAACAGAAGCTATGTAGACAGAACCTGGTATTGGAAAGGCAATCAGAAGGTGACCAGCGCAGGACAGAAGAAGAACGAAAGTCATCATCAGAGGACGAGGGACTTTCCACTTGACCATAAGACCTTCCGAGACGAACCCGGAAAAGACTCTCCCGAAGTAGTTCCATATGCTGACTAGGGAAACAAATGAGCTCACAGTTCTCGCCGGGTATCCCAGAGACTCGCCGATTTGGCCCAGATTGTCGACTGCGGTCAGGCTCGATCCGAGACCGCAGAGAGTTGCGAGGAAGAGAATCATCATGTCTAAGCTCAGTAAAGCTTGTAAAATGGTGTAGTCCTCTCCTCTTGGAGGCGGGTCGAAAGCGGTCAAAAAACATGACTTTTGCTTCTCTTTTTGATCATCAATATCCACTTTCTTTGTGACAATCTCCTCCTGTTTTTGCGTAACTTCATGACTAGGAGGGTCTTCCACAGAGTGCTGATTGTTTAGATTGTTCCATATGACAAGCTCTTCTTTAATGGCGATGAGAAGAGGGACGAAGATCAGAACACACACGACAGTGGCACACCCGGCGTAAGCCGCGCGAGAGAAGACGACCTTTTTCTGGACTATGTTCATGACCATGAGAAACAAGGCCAGAAAAATCGAAACGTAGAGGAAATGGTAAAAGACTTTAAGCTCGTTCTTTTGCTTGCTCGGATGATCGGGCTTCATCGTCCGAATGGTGTAGACGAAAACGACAGATAAAGCCGCCGGGAGCCAGGCGATGAGGAGAATCAGAGACTTGGAATCGTCGCCGTAAATGGCCAAGTAGAGCTGCGTCATGACGGCGCCGCTGAGGCCGACGAAGCCCTTGAGGAGGCCGAGAACGACGCCGCGGCTCTCGGGAAAGTTCTTGACGCAGGTGACGAGAGCGCCGGTGTTGGCGAAGTTCTGGGAGTTGGCACCGATGCAGATGTAGAGGCACATTTGCCAGACCTTGGGCTTGGCGATCTTGCCGGTGACGGCGAGCCAGATCATGAAGTAGCCGGCGAAGTTCATGGCGGAGCCGATGAGGAGGACGAACCAGGTGGGGGTGACCTCGGCGATGAGGCCGGAGAGGACGCCGACGTTGGCGCCGAGGTCCTTGAAGAAGCCGATGAGGTTGAGGGTCTTTTGGTCGTAGCCGAGGGAGGATTTTATCTGCTTTGAGTAGACGCCGAAGAGGTAAGTCGCGCCGGCGCCGAACATGATGAGGAAGGAGGCGAAGACGCTGAACCACCGGCCTTTGATGACGTGTACGGCGAAGCGGAGGAGCTCCGCCATTGGAATTGGTTTTGGGTGGAGGAGAAAGGAGAAGAGAGAGAGGTTTTGGAGGGTATTGTTTGGGTTGAGGAGAGATGATGGGAGATGAGCTGATAAATAGGATGTTTTTTTTAGGATTTTTGTTATCCACCCTGTGAAAAAAGTCGGAAGTAATCTCGTTTATGGAAAGCAATTTTAGCTGCTCCGCTGCTTTTACTGTGTTTCTATTGTTTTATTTATCTATATATAGAGGAATGGTCTCCGATTACATACTTGAGCGTCATTTGTATATATTTTTAAAGTATGTATATTTATTTTTAAAATGTATATATTTTCATTTAAAATGTATATATTTTTTTATGATAAAATATATAATATATGTATTAAGCATAAATATACACATTTTAAAAAATATATATACATATTTTAAATAAAATATATATAAATTTCGCTCTAATTTAATACTGGATTGAAGATTTAGCCTATATATAATTGGATAAATTGTGTTATATTAAAAGATTGGTCTTTCTGTACCGGTAGCGTTAGATTGAAACAGAAAAATATAATCATGCTTAAAAATAAAGATCAATCCATAATTTGTTTTTCAAACTCTAACATAAAAATCTCCTAGAAATCCTTCTTTTGGGATTTTTTTGTATATATAGATATATGTATGCATATGACAGTTGTTCAATTATGCTAGTCAGCTGTGTTATTAGTTTTCCGTAGCAGTCAACAATGGCAAAACTACAAAGAGTGGGTGAAGTTGTATGAATACGGATAAGATGGTGTTAACAGGCTGCAACTTCCTCGATAAATGTGGTAAAAATGAGGAGGAGATCAGAACAGAATCAACCAACCAGGTTGGTAATTGGTATCTACACCATCCTCATATCAAACGAACATAAATTTTATCTATTTATAGAAACAAGCTGATATAAATCGATCATATCAAATCAAATATTACTTCCTCCTATCCTATTCTTTGTTGTGTGGATAAAAATCTTCTGCCCTGAGTTATCAACTGTCTATCCCTTTTTTTTTTAATCTAAATTTAATAAGTTACTAAAATCTTAAACACGTCACTTTAATAAGCATTAGTTACGTGTGTACTAATTTTTTTACCGCGTTTTCTGTTATGATTCCATAAAAATCTCGAACAACTCAAACCGTCAAGTAAAAACTAAGAAAGATAACTTTTTTTTTTTTTTTGGATAAATAAACAGACCTTAGGGCTGCATCTTATTGATGTTAAAAATTGAACAAACGTTATTAAAATCTAGCTGTCAAATTTATACATGAGCGAGTGTGCAAGTTGTAACCATTTTGCAAGCACATGGTTTGTTTTAATAAGGACTCAAAATGAACAAATAATCTACCATATATATTCCTAAACTTATTTTTCTCTCTTTCTCCAAAGGTCAAATACAGAAATATGTGATGATTGTTTTAGAGTGTATTCATTTGCATAACTCATGTCATGACTTGAACTGTATATGTGAGAGAAAAGTATTATATAAAAAAAGTTAAATTTAAATTTATATAAAAGAAAATATTGTAGTAATATGAGTTAAGTTATGAAATAAACGAGTCCTAAGCTTCGGCAAAAGACAGACGCACGTGATTGAGATACATTAATCCCATTGCTACTTGGTAATTTCTAAGGTTCGATTTTTCTTCTTTTCTTTTTTTAAGGTTCTATTTCAGTGAGTCCAAAGACTAATTTCTTTCTACTCAACATCTTTTGTCTTTTTGCTATTGAAGTCAAGGGAAGAAAGAAATTCGTTTCTAAAACACATGGTTCATTTGTTAATTAACTTGTCCAAGCAGAATACTAACGGCTGGCTCCTTGGCAGTGGGCATTCCACATTATGTAATGCAGAGAGATATAAGAGGAATGGACCCCTTTTGCCCACAAAATCATAATTGGAACCGTGAAATTTGCAATCAAATGGGCCAGTTTAAAATGGAGTTTTTTTAAGGCCGTTTAGTTCGTTGATTCGAGTTTTTAACTTGAGTTAAGATATGACTTTATATGAGAGTTTTTTTATTGTAGTAAAAAAGTTAAATGTGACTATTTTTTAGAGCTTTTTGTTGTAACAAGATTCGAATTCTAAACTCGAATCGATGAAATAAACGGAGTTTAAGTTATATGCCTTTCAATTTAGTATTAATATAGTGTTGATTCGACTGTGGAAGTGGGCCTAATTAGAGTCATGTATTTGTGTCTATCCATGTGTTGATACCATCAAAATCTGTTTATATATGATTCCCTGGAGTCAATCTTCAGCAATTAAGTACAGAAAAATTGAGAACTTTCGACAGAGAGAGAGAACAGATAAAGAACATTATCAGTAGTTAGAGGGACTCTTTGCAACAGAGATATAAACAACACATATCGTGCTCCCACTTGCACCTCGATAATAGCAAGTCTTCCTATGGCATGAAGCCGATCAATTATACCACCAAATATTGAATTAAGAAACGCGAAAATACATATCAAATTAGTAAAAAAAAAAAAAAAACAGAAAAAAAAAATTAAGGAAAGTTCTTATAGTATTCATCACCTTGACTTAAAAAGTGTCGACCAAAAAAACTCTTACTTTCAACTAACCAATGTAGAATTAATTAGCAAATAAAAGATGTTATATAGGATGTATATAACTATATATTTTGGTTAGAAAGCATTCTTATGATTATCTATAGGATATTTCTATGATAGAAAAATTAACCAACTTTTGACGAAACTCAAACCAAGTAGACAGCAGCTTACTATGACTTATTTTTGGACACATCGTATTCACTGCTAATGCTACATACCGCAATTCGATCCATATCAGTATAGGAATCTCTCTCGTCTCCATCATGGTATCCCAAATCGAGAAAAAACCGTTGAATCGAAGTAGGGTCCAAAACGATCTCAATATCCAACGGTTCAGGACATGGGATAATCAATAGCCATTCGTGTCGGTCCACACCCACGTTTGGAGCTCTTGGAAAGCAGTTTCCACCGAAGGAGTTTTCTGCTACAACAGCATATAAGGAGGCTTAATCATTACCACCACCATATTGCAATGATCATTTGCATTGTCATTCTTCACTTAAAGGCCCCCAAAAGGCTCTCCGCGTTCATATATTTATGGTTATGATTTTCCGTTTATGATCAAAATCTACCAAACTGGTCCACCAAATATACTATTGGAAATATTTCCTAGCTTGAAATGGAAAAGCCAGTTGAAATTGTGTAGCACTATGAGCACGAGCAGACAAATATTGCGTTATGTGCCGCCCGCCAAGGTTGAAAGACGTGCTTTAGAACCCTAAATATATATGTGCCATGGTCGGGTATATAATTCTTATTAAAAGTGGTGCAGTCACATGAGAAATAATGGGAGCAGGTCCGGAGAAGATGCCTTAGTGGGCATACAAGCTCTTAAAAAGTACTAACAAAGATGAGTTGATAGGGACGAGATGACACTAATAATTTTTTTTTTTTGAGAAAAAAATAATAATAAAGATGAGTTGACGGAGACGAAATGATATCAATAATATTGTTTTTAAGAAAAAAAAAATAACAAAGACGAGTGATACTACTTTTGGACATGATAAGGTTAATACGATTGGATTCAAATATATTAGGAAAGTATATGTTTCGGAATGTTTGAATGCATGTAAAGAACAAATAGAATTTGTAAACTTAAACCATCCTTTCTGAACATTTCACTTTTTTCTTTGTAGAACCTTACAATTTTAAATTGTCATAATATCAATGGAGCATTTTCTTTTATGCCTGCCACAAAATTCTCTTACTAATCATTTCAAAGAAAAATTTCTCTTACTAAAAAGATATTACTATTGTCGTTCTCGCTTTAATAACATTGAACAAAACTCAAAGGACTCGATGATACTTTTTAACAAAATAAATGTGAATTAGATTTTTTATTCCCAATCACTTTCCAATCATTTCGTGTCATGATTTTCCTCTCTCAAAAGAGGTTCACGTAACATTTACACATGGCGCTATAATGATTTACGAACAACATTTCGTGTTGTATATCTACATGGTTCTACAAAAGTGTGTACATTCTTCCTCTCTCTCTCTCTCCACCCGATTCCGAAATGAGTGTGTACAGTCGCACGGGTGACGGGCCTCGAGAGTTTTCCGGGCCTTTCTGTTTTGTTTGGGCTTTCTGTTTTGTTTGGGTTCGAAGGTCATCTACTGCTCATACTTGTCTCATTGGGCTTTATTTGATGCTAGTTGGTCTGGGCCCTGGGTTGGTATTTTCTGCTTTCCCTTTTCACTTCTCTGCTCTTTGTTAGTCTGTTGTCTGCTGTCTTTCGGCCTTTGCCCTTTTGCTGCCTCCTGTATTCTGATGGTTTTGTTCTTCTTGTTGTTATCAAAATGCATTGTTACCAAAAAAAAAAAGAAAAAGAAAGAGTTACTGTTTGAAACAAGAAGTTTTCCCTCGAGTGTTTTAAAACTATCATAATTACGTGATCGCATAGTATTGTAATTTGTGTTACTTATAAAAGATTTTGATTTTTTTTTGCTATATTTAATCATGAATAGTAAAGATTATTTTATGTGTCTAATATTTTCTTTGTTCTTTTATTCAGCGGATAATGTTGCTTTTAAAGTGATCCCATAAATGGAAAAATCTTGCAAGCTACTTAACTGGGTACAATTCCCTTCTAATTAACTTAATGACATAAAGGTGTTGATGAGTTAGATAGAATAACATCATTTTTAGAGAGTTCCCATTCAAATATACTACTCACGTGGAAAAAATTAGCTTATTTACATATAATGACAGCGCTACTGTTAAAAACAGGAGCATAAAGATCCAGCTTTATGATAATGAAATAAGATTCAAAATTTGAAAAGCACTTTAATGTTTGTGCAAAATATAGGTACATGTATGGTTATTATTATGAAGATTGCAAGTTTATGATAATGTTTACCACCATAAACAATAACAATCAATGAGTACGTACATATTTAAGATCACAACATTGCGATAATAAAAATAAAAATTTGAAAATGTTGGTAATGCTTGTGTACAATATGCAAATGTGATCATTATCACAAAATTACAACTTTAAAAGAATGATCACATATCCTAATGTATTGAAATGATAAATCGATACCAGAAGTACAATTGATCTTTTGAAAAATATACATAACTATAATATTACGAAAAATTAGACGATTTTGAAAGTGGGGTTGTATAAACTATAAACAATTTGTGTTCAATTTTTCTTAAGATTATCTATCATGATTCATGAGCACGCAAAATGGCCGATGATATATCAGGAGTTCAAAACCAGCCCACGAAAAGAGTTCATGCAATGGCCCTAGAGGTGTCAATTGGGTTGGGCCCAGCCCACTGCTGTGCAGGGTTTGGTACGGCCCGACATGTCTACCGGGTTAGGACTGGGCCTCATTTTCTTAGTCCGCGGCTCAGGCACGGTCCTGGCCCATTTGAAGGCCTAGACACGGCCCAGGCACGTGACGGACCCAACGGTCGAAAACGGCTAGTCCGAGGCCCAACCCGTGACGTGCCCAACAGTAAAATCCGACCCTCATGCTCCAAAACCCTTATAAAAGCCCTATCTCTCTCACAACATTCTCAACTCTTCTACATCACTCTCAACTCTCAACTCCTCTCACTCTCATAACTCTATCTCTCATATTCTCTCTCGGAGTCTTAGCTTTCTCTCTTGATTCCTAACTTTCTCTTATCTCTTTCATTTACAAATTTCAATTAAATTGAAGACAACCCAAAAAAAGGGTACTCTACTCATTATTTTTGTATAATATTTTATTATTTAATGTTTATTTACATGGTTTATTATTTATAAATATTTTTGTTAACATTAATTTTTGTTTTTTTTACAGAAAATGGCGGAATCAAAATTTTCTGACTTTGGAGATCAATCATTTTAAGGATGAAATTTTGATGCACAACTCCAACCCCACTGATGCGGATAATGTTCCGGTTGATAACCAATCGGTGCATAACGACGATATAGGAGAACGTGCAAGGGAAAAAAATACTGCGCACAGCTCCTGCATGGCAACATTACACAGAGGAGCTACGACCAAATCCAAAAACAAGTGAAATTGAAATGAGTGCGGTTTGTAAATATTGCAAATAACACTTTTCCAACATAAAAGGTGGGGGTATAGGCTATCTCGGTAGACATTGGAAAGCATGTCTACCATTACACCAAAGTGGAAGTGTGAAATCCCGCAACAAATACTGTCACTCACAAATAGTGCTGAAACTTTGGACGCCTGCCCGCGACCACTGAAAATTCTACATTTTTACCCGATGATTGGGCCCGCCCGAGCCTGAATTTTCAGGCTGCCTGTCCCGACCTGAGGAAGACCATGGTTTTATATATTCATATACTATTATATATATATATATTATATAATTTTGTTTATTAATTGTATATGGTATGTATATAAATGATTTTTAAGTTATTTATTGTAAAAATTATAAGGGAGATTGTAATTTTGAAATTTGAAATGAACACGAACTATATAAAAAAATTATTTATTTATTAATTTTTAAATTTGTAATTCATGATTGCCTCGTTAAAAACCTTACCAAGAAAAATCCAATTGTGATAAAAACTTGGTAAGGAAAAAAGAGTGCAATCAGTCTGAGACGAATTACAAATTTGACGAACTTACAAAGTCTATACAAGATTACAATAAGACTGTACAAAGTAAATAAATATTTACAAATTACAATAATAGAATTTAATTTGAAGCTGAAGGATCATCTTCAAAACTAAAAGTTAATCTATCAAATTCATCGATCCATTCGTGACTTGCCAGTGAACTTGTATCGTGTAAGCGTTGGTCGGAACGATCCCAATCCTTAATGCACACCAAATCTTTAACAATGTCTTGTTGCAATGCGTTTCTACATTCTTCAAGTATTCGGCCGGTTGTACTGAAGGCTTGTTCGGTTGAAACAATGGAGACTGGGATCGAAAAAGTATCCATCGCCAGTCGAGTTAGGATCGGCCAAGTTAATACGCGTGCCCTCGACCACTGAACCAAATCAAACATTTCACTATTGTCGATTACTAAGCCCTCACTCATGTACGCCATTAACTCGTTGAAGCCGCCGTTGTTGTCGTCACCTCTTGATGAAGATCCACTCCTAGATTCTTCTTAACCTTCAGTCGTCGTCATCGTCTTCTTCTTTAACCCGAAAATATTCAAGAATGAATGCGGATTGTCGTCTCGTTGTTGCGGTTGTTCTACACGAGTTGAGTTTCTAAACCTACTTTGATAAGAGCTATAGAGAGATAATATTTTTCCCTTTATAATAGAAAATTAGTCAGAACAGTCGATATCTAAAAAGTCACCAAAGTTTTCTAATCCACTTTCTAAACCTTCTAATTTTAATCTAGGATAAAAAATAACACTGAAACCATACAACACTGGTAATTTAGCCCAATATTTTTTAAACTTCATTTCCATAGAAGCGACAGAAACTCCTAAAACCTCGTGTGTCCTAAACTCACTAAATAAAATAGCAATTCTTAAAAGTTCTCCTAACGCTAATGGTGACGTTGGGTAATATGTTCCACTAAACTTTAAAGTAACTTCGTGAAATGTAGCTGTTGCATTCAAAATTCGGGCAAAATTCAGGCTAACGGTCAAAAAGTACGTTCAAATCGCGTCAGGTCGGGCAAAACTTTAAATAACAAGCCGTTTTTTTGGGTTTTCGGGCAAAATTCAGACAACGGGTCGGGCTTCGAGTTACGGTGGAAAATTCAAAAAAAAAAAAAACGGCGGCCGACGATCACAGTTCCCCCACTGGCGGCGGGCTGCCGGGAAGTTTTTCTCAGGCTGCCCGAGCCCAAGCTCAAAATTAGGGTGGGCGGGCGGCGAATGGTGCCTGCCTACCGAGCCCGAAAATTTTTGAACTTCGGGCAGGCCCACCGCCCGAAGTTCCACCACTACTCACAAATCAAGGTTTACATAATTTTTCATATGATGCACAACGTGCTCGTGAGGCACTAGCTAAATTTTTAGCTAGTGTCGAATTATTATTGTTTTTTTTTACAGATGATGAAGCATTTGAAGAATTTATTCAGACTGCATTTTGTTCACAATTTAAAACGATTAATAGAAACACAACTAGAGCTGATTGCATGAAAATTTTTTATGTAATAAGAGAATCACTTGTTAATAATTTTAAGTCTTTTAATGCTACAGTCTCTTGCACATCTGATCTTTGGGAGGGTTGTAGTAAAACTGGATATTTATGCGTCATGAGTCATTATGTTGACGGGGATTAGGTTTTGTAAAAGTGAATTATTAGTTTTCGTTTATGTCCTTTTCCACATAATGCAAATGCTATTTTTTTTACTATTATGGAAATTTTTAAGGTTTATGGCATCGAAGATAAAATTTTAACTATTACTTTTGATAATACATCAACAAACACAACTGTTATCAACATGTTCAAAGCATATTTGAAACCACATTTTGGTGGAGATTTTTTCATCAACGCTGTGCATGTCATATTATTATAAACTTAATGGTTTTCGGCCACAACAAATAGTTTAAGCCCTGTGGGGAAAATGGACGGCTTATGGCCTATCAAATAGATACACACGGCCTACGGCAACACCCTATGGTTATTATTACGGATGTTTAAAAATTCTCACGGATGTTTGGAAATTCTCAACGGCTTGGTGGCCCACTATACGAAAAAAAAGAAAAAAGAAGATTTCATTCCACTAGAACATGGAAGGGTAGAGCCCTAAAGGGATGCCCAACACTCGACCAAATCGATGGAAATGTGAGTCTATACATGTACCGAGGAGGCCGCCATGTTGTTTTGAGGGACGAGCCCGTCAGGAACGATGGCATCGCTATCATTTTTTTTAGAATCGCAGCCACCAACCTTAAAGCCGCTTCTTGAGGTGTCAATGGCTGCTGCGAGGCGGAGATTTTTACGGATTGGCTTCAGAGCCTCAGTCGAAAGTCTTTTTTGAGGACCCTTGGGTGGTGTTGAACAAGCGCTCTTTGATCCCGCAGGAGAAAGCGCATTCGCAGGCTTCTGTTTACCTCAACCAGCAGCATGATCGATAATGACAAAGATCCGGCCGAACAAGGGGGCGCTAGTTGACTTTCCAGTGTCGACCGCAGGAGCTTCTCCCAAAGCAATGGGTCCCTGCCAAAAGAAAAGAAAAACAGAGCAACCAAATATGCTCGTGTTCACATATATATACAAAAGAAAACAAAGAAAAGAGACTTGTGAAAATTATGGCAAACATCAAAATGACAAGGTAAAAATGAAAAAAAAAAAAAAAAGGTAGAAACACAGGCGAGACATACCTTCGCAACTGCACCCGTGCAATAAAGAACCCGACCGAAGGAGGAAGCATCGGTGCCATTCTGCCCAAGCGCGTCGTATGTTATTATGGAGCCTATATCTTCGCCCTTAGTCGTCGAAGCAATGCGGGAGCTCTTACGACTCGGCGGCAAGACCACAACATGGGCCTCCTCGTGGTGAGCCCCGACCGAACCTTCGTTGACCATGAAAAAGGAGGCACAACAGCGAGCTTCCGCACACTCTTCCATCGGGTGTGCCCTCTTCCCATCAACAATAACCCAGTAAGGAGCATCGTTACTTATCGCATATGTTCTAACACATGAATTAGTATAGAGTCTGAGCCGCTCAGGCATAGCGTCCAATCTCAGAGAAGGACGTTCCAGGGGCCGAGAACCACTATCAGCTGCAGCAAAGAGTCGGTACACGACATGAAGCCAATATTCAGAGAAGGATGTGGTGCAGGTGGCGAGATATCGCTGTGACGACCCTAACCTTTGATCATCATAGTTAATATTACTTAACCTCTACTACTTACTAGTTACAACCTCTTAAAAATTCAGGCTAATTTTTTTTTTCATTCTTACGTCTAAATGTTGTAGCATTTAGCTAGCATTCTGTTTTCAACCATTCGTAAAATGTTGTAGCATTTAGCTAGCATTCTCTTTTCAGCCATTCGTAAAATGTTGTGGCATTTAACTAGCAATCATACCTTGTGACTAGAGGTTGTTATGCATAGCCTCACTGTCTCCTAAACTCAACTTTCGTTACATAAGTCATCTATATTCATAAAATACTATTTATTTTTTACACAAAACACGTGATGCATCCACAACCCACTTGCAGCCATAGTGAAGAAATGAGAGGGAAAATTTGAAATCTCACCTTAGAGAGTGAAGAACAAGCTTTGGTGATGCTGTTCCTCGATAATTCCGTCAATTTTCGCTTACATCTCGTTTTTCTTCACTTTGAAATTTTTTTTCCTCTCTTTCTCTCTTGGCTGATGCTCTATGTTCTTATCCATGAGAAATGACTATTTCTCACGTAATATACCTTTAATGAACCGACCAATACATAAAGCAAAAGTCCAAAAATGTAATTTTGACTTTTCCAATGACCTTTTTGCAAAATTTGACAAAATATCCCAAAAATATCTTTCATTTTCCTCTCCTCCAAGTTTGGCCGGCCACCTTAGATGCCACATGGCTCAATCTCAGCCCTTCATCTAATTTTTCACTTTTAATCTCAACCATTGATCATTTAATAATTATCCTATTTTGGTTCAGTTTAATTCCTATCCAGTACGCGTTTTATATGCGTTTTTCAGACAGATGGTCAACTTAGTCAACCTTGACCATTCTTGACTAACTTTTCGAGGGTGACTTTTTGGTAGACTCTTGATCAACAAATTTTGACTCGGTCAACTCAAATCAGTTGAAACCCCAATTTTCTCGGTTCGGCCTTCCAAACCCGTTTTTCATTGTGATTGTTTCTAAAACCCTAGAATTGATGTCTTTCAATTCTTTTTCATTTCTTAAACTTATTATTCATGTGTTTACCCACTTGTGGGCTTAACACAACATTCCATACTTCTTTCTTAAATACAGTCTGAAAACCGGTAACTGCATCGTAGTTCAGAAATTTCTAAACTTTAGCTTATAGCTTGCTATTCCATACTTATATCAACAAATATTTATTATAAAAATATTTATATAAATAATACAAAAGATTCTAGAGAATACTATCTTATACAATAATCCCGATCTACTATCGATTGTCGTAATGGGAAGGTGATTTTCTGACCTGATGGGTAAGAAACTTTTGAGTACGTTGATCGCTCTAAGTGTACCCCCAGATGAGTAATTAACGCAATGGAAGCAAGGAAATTACTTACTAGTGGTTGCGAAGGATATTTAGTACATATTATGGACACGACTAAAACTGATAAGTGGCAACCAAAAGATGTGCCGAAGAATTACCATAATTGCCACCAGAACGTAAGATTTCGTTTGAAATCGAACTTTTACCAGGAACGCACCGATTTCTAAGGCTCCTTATAGAATGGCTCCAGCAGAACTTAAGGAGTTAAAAATGCAACTGCAAGAATTAATGGACAACGGATTTATCCGACCAAGTTATTCGCCTTGGGGAGCCCCTGTATTGTTTGTAAAGAAGAAAGATGGCACATTAAGGATGTGTATTGACTATCGTGAACTCAATAAGGTCACGATAAAGAATAAATATCCTCTGCCCATGATCGATGACTTATTCGACTAACTCAAAGGGACAGCAATATTCTCAAAGATTGATTTTCGATCTGAATACCACCAATTAAGGATTAAGGAACAAGATATACCAAAGACGGCTTTCAGAACGCGTTATAGACACTACGAGTTTCTTGTAATGCCGTTTGGACTAACTAATGTCCCAACAGCTTTTATAGATTTGATGAATCGTGTTTTCAAGGAATACTTGGATAAATTTTTTATCGTTTTTATCTACGACATACTAATTTATTCAAAGAATTATAAGGAACATGAAGAGCACTAGAGAATTACTCTTCAAACGCTGAAAAGACATCAGCTATATGCTAAATTCTCCAAGTGCGAATTTTGGCTCAATGAAGTTCATTTCTTGGGACATGTAGTCTTGAAAGTCAAAATCTCGGTGGATCCAACAAAGATTGAAGCAGTTAGTAATTGGGCCGCATCGAGAAACGTAACAGAGATTCGTAGTTTCTTAAGTTTGGCCGGATATTACAGGAGATTTGTAGAGAGTTTTACAAAACTAGTTGCACCACTCACTACCCTCACGCGAAAAGAAAATAAGTATGAATGGACTGAGAAGTGTGAGGAAAGTTTTCAAGAATTGAAACGAAAGCTAACTACTACACCAATCATTACTATCCCAAAGGACGGAGAAAACTTTGACGTATACAGTGATGCTTCCAAACTAGGGATGAGAGCGGTACTGATGCAAAATTGAAAGGTAATTGCGTCTGCGTCTAGACAATTGAAAACTCATGAGAGAAATTATCCTACTTATAATCTTGAATTAGCAGCAGTAGTTTTTGCTTTAAAGATATGGATGCATTATTTATATGATGCACAATGTCAGATTTTCACTGATCATAAAAGCCTCAAGTATTTCTTCACTCAGAAAAAACTTAATATGAGGCAACACAGATGGTTAGAGTTAGTAAAGAATTATGATTGTGAAATCCTTTATCACTCTGGCAAAGCCAATAGGGTACCTGATGCTTTAAGTCGTAAGACTACTGAATTAAGTCATATGTCATTGGATAGATTTTCAACACCCTTACAAAATGATATTCATTCATTAGGATTGGAGCTAATTACGGGCAAATTAGCCAGTCTGCGGATACAACCATCTATTTTTGACAAGATGGTAGCAGCTTAACGTCAAGATTCTACTCTTGAAGAGTATTGGAAAGAAGCTGAAAAAGGAAAAGAGACAGAATTCAAAGTCTCTGATAAGGGAATACTCACATTTCGAGGAAAAATTTGTGTTCCAAAAGCTGAAAATCTTAAGAGTCATTCTTTTTTAAGCTCATAATACCCCTTATTCGATACGTCCAGGAACGACTAAGATGTATCAAGATCTAAAATAATACTTTTGGTGGAGATACATGAAAAATGACATCGTGGACTATGTTAGTCGTTGTTTAACATGTCAAAAGATTAAAGCAGAGCACAAACGTCAAGCTGGAGAGCTACAACCTTTAGATGTTTCAGAATGAAAATGGGAACATATAACCATAGATTTTGTGGTGGGACTACTCAAAACAAGTGAATGTTATGATGCAATATGGATAATTGTTGATAGATTGACTAAATCTGCCCATTTTGTACCCATAAAAGTGACATATACCATAAAAAAAGTTAGCAGAGTTCTACGTCACCAACATAGTTAGACTGCATAGAATACCTTTATCCATTGTCTCAGATCGAGATAGCCGCTTTACCTCAATGTTTTGACAGAGTGTACAAGAAGCCATAGGCTCAGAATTAAGATTTAGCACAACTTTTCATCCTCAGACTGATGGACAATCGGAATGTACCATCCAAACTTTAGAAGATATGCTTAGAGCATGTGTGATGAATTTTAAAGGAGCATGGAATAAGAAACTATCATTGATTGAATTCTCGTATAATAATAGTTATCAAGCTTCAATCGGTATGCCACCATATGAAGCTTTGTATGGAAAAAAGTGCAGATCTCCCATTCATTGGTATGAAACCAGGGAGAAGCAATTGCATAAGATAGAATTCATTCAGGAGGTGGTTGAATCTATCCAGAAACTCCATTAAAGAATGAAGACAACACAGGATCGTCAAAAAAGTTATGCTAATAAGCGTAGAAAACCCTTAGAGTTTAGTGAAGAGGATTCAGTCTTCTTAAAGATCGCACCCATGAAAGGTGTTATGCGTTTTGGCAAGAAAGACAAATTGAGCCCAAGGTATATAGGACATTTCTAAATTATCAAACGAATAAGGAAGTAGCCTATCGATTAGCTTTACCGCCAGAATTAACTGCGGTACATGATGTATTCCACGTCTCGATGTTAAAGAAGTATATACACGATCCATCCCATGTTATAGAACATGAACCGATTCAGATTCACGAGGACATGACTTATGAGGAACAACCGGTGCAAATACTTGTACGAGAAGATAAACGTCTTCGGAATCGAAGTATTCTAGTTGTAAAGATACTGTAGAGGAATCAAAAAGTGGAAGAAGCAACATGGGAACGTGAAGATGAGATGAGAATGAAGTACCCTCATTTGTTATGATTTTTTAGGACAAATATTTAAAGAGGGGTGATTGTCATGACCGAGAAATTTATCAGAATTATTGTATAGGATAATATTATCTAGAATCCTTTGTATCATTAATATAAATACTTTTATGATAAGTATTTGTTGAAATAAGTATGGAATAGCAAGTTATAAGTTAAAGTTCAGAAATCTCTGAACTACGATGCAGTTACATGTTTTCAGACTGTATTTAAGAAAGAAGTGTGGAATGTTGTGTTGAGCCCACAAGTGGGTAAACACATAAATAATAAGTTTAAGAAATGAAAACGAATTGAAAGACTTCAATTATAGGGTTTTAGAAACAATTAGAACGAAAAAGGGGTTCGGAAGGCCGAACCGAGAAAATTGAGGTTTCGACTAATTTGAGTTGACCAAGTCAAAATTTGTTGACCAAGAGTCGACCAAAAAGACGCCCTTGAAAAGTTAGTCAAGAATGGTCAGGTTGACTAAGTTGACCATCTGTCCGAAAAACACGGACCGGATATGAATTAAACTGAACCAAAATAAGATAATTATTAAATGATCAATTGTAGAGATTAAAAGTAAAAAACTTGATGAAGGGCTGAGATTGAGCCATGTGGCATCTAAAGTGACCGGCCAAACTTGGAGGAGAAGAAAATGAAAGATATTTTTGAGATATTTTGTGAAATTTTATAAAAAGGTCCTTAAAAAAGTCAAAATTACATTTTTGAACTTTTACTTTATGTATTGGTCGGTTCATTAAAGGTATATTACGTGAGAAATGGTCATTTCTCATGGATAAGAACAGAGAGCATCAGCCAAGAGAGAAAGAGAGGAGAAAAAATTCCAAAGTGAAGAAAAACGAGATTTAAGCGGAAATCGACAGAATTATCGATGAACAGCATCACCGAAGCTTGTTCTTCACTCTGCAAGGTGAGATTTCAAATTTTCCCTTTCATTTCTTCACTATACCTGCAAGTGAGTTGTGGATGCATCATGTATTTTGTGTAAAAAGTAAGTATTTTATTAATATAGATGACTTATGTAATGAAAGTTGAGTTTACGAGACAGTGAGACTATGCATAGCAACCTCTAGTCATAAGGTATGATTAATGTAAAAGAATATTGGCTAAATGCTACAACATTTTACGAATTGCTGAAAACAGAATGCTAGCATACAGCATTTTACGAATGGCTGAAAAAAGAATGCTAGCTAAATGCTACAGCATTTAGACGTAAAAATGAAAAAAAAATTGGCATGAATTTTTAAGAGGTTATAACTAATAAGTAGTATAGGTTAAGTAATATTAAGTATGAGCATAAGATGATGATCAAAGGTTAAGGTCGTCACAATCGCGCTCTCGGCATGACTAAATTGCCTTCCCCTAATGAGACTGCATTGACGGCACGGCCCAGCCCGTAACAGTGCCAGATTCGGCACGGCCCGATACGGTACTGTTACGGGTTTTCCCGGCCTGACACGTTCGATGGGCTAGGGCTGGGCCGCGGCTTCTCAGGCCGCAAACCAAGCCAGACCCTAGCCCATGAAGGCCCACGGCCCGGCCTAAGCCCAGTTCGGCCCAATCCCGGATTCGGTCCTTATTCGGCCCAGCTTAGGCCCGCGAAACGCCCCACCAAAAAGCCCTCCAGCCCGTTTGTTGGCGCGAAAGGCCCAACGGTCACAATCTGAAAAAAAAAATCCACAAAATTCCCCGTAATCCAACGTTAAATCTCACACAATAACTCACTCTCAACTTCTCATCTCACTCTCATTCTATCCTTTATCTTGTCTTTTTTATTTTGATTTTAAGTTTTTTTTTCTCGCGATCACTCATTTTCTTGTTCTTTCATTTACAAAGTTTAAGTTCAATCAATTTTCAAAAAATAGTCGCATCAAACTTCCCTGATTTCAGTGCACAACGAAGAAGTTGGAGAATGCAACAAGAGAAAAAGACCGCGAACTTCTCCTGCATGACAGTATTTTACAAAAGAGTCCCGACCAAATCTAAAAACAGGTAAAATAGAAATTCATGCGGTATGTAAGTATTGTAAAAAAATATTTTTTTAATAAAAATGGTGGGGGTACTGGTCATCTAAATAGACATTGAAAACCATGTCTAGCGTTGCACCAAGGTGGGAGTATGGACTCCCGCCAACAAACACTATCACTCACATCGCAAGGGTTACAAAATTTTACATACGATGCACAACGTGCTCGTGAGGCACTAGCTAAATTTCTAACTAGTGTCGAATTACCCCTTTCTTTTACAGATTATGGGTTGTTCGAAGAATTCATACTCTTCCTTCTGCATGCAATTTAAATGGGTAAGTAGAAACACAACTCGATCTGATTGCATGAAAGTATTTTATGCAATGAGACAATCTCTAGTTGATAATTTTAAGACTTTTAATGCTATTGTATCTTGTAATTCTAATATATGGGATGTGTGCAATAAAACTGAATATTTATGCGTCACGACGCATTATATTGATGATGAATGAGTTTTACAAAAGAGAATAATAGGTTTTCATTTATGTCCATATCCTCATAATACATCGGTAATTTTTTGTACAATAATGGAAATTTTTAGATTTTATAGGATAGAAAATAAAATTTTAACTATTACTTTTGATAATGCATCAGCTAACACAGTTGCAATTAACATGTTTAAACGTAGTTTGAAACCAGCATTTGGGGAGGATAATTTTTCATCAACGGTGTGCGTGTCACATAATCAATTTAGTAGTTCAGGTAGGAATTGAATATATTTCAGCTAATCTAACAAATATTAGTGAATCTTTATCATTCATATCTAGTTCTGGAGCTCAGCTCCAAGAATTCAAACAATATTGCAGGAACAGTTAGATGCACACAAGAAAGTTTCGAACTGACGTGAGATATATGTGGAATTACACCTATTTAATGTTGAAGGCGGCACTCCCGTATTCACAACTCATCACAACGTATGTAAACAGTAACAACCATCAACTTTTAATTTTCGATACAGATTGACAGATTGGTGAGTATTTTTTTCAAATTTCTAAAAATTTTCTACAATGCTACTGAATTACTTTCCACAGTTTATTATCCTACTGCACATTTAGTTTTACATTAACTATTTAATATTTCGGAAACATTTTCTTATTATAGGGATACTGAACTCTTTTGAAAACATAGTTAAGTTAATGGAAACTAAATTTAAAAGTTATTGGTCAAGTTGTCTTATGTTATATGCATTAACAACCATTTTAGATTTTAGGTGTGGAGTAGATAGGACTGAATCTTTGATAACTGCTACAGCAGAAAATTTATGTATTAATATGCAACTAACTATTACTGACGCTAGGAAAATGTTAGAAAAGTTATTTTGTTTGTATGAAGTAAAATACAACACATGTTAAAAAGAACAGGGAACTTCGACGTCAATTACCAGTTCGGGGTGAAATAACTTTTTGACATGTGATGTATTTTGACGTCAAAATTCCTCGTTATTTTTTACATGTGTTGTATTTTGCTTCATACAAACCAAATACATTTTCTAACATTTTCCTAGCGTTAGTAATAGTTAGTTGCATATTAATACCTAAATTTTCTGATGTAGCAATCATCAAAGATTAAGTCTCATCTACTCCGCACCTAGGATCTAAAATGGTTGCTAATACATATAACATAAGACAATTTGACCAATAACTTTTAAATTTAGTTTCCATTAGTTTAATTATATTTTTAAAAAGTTTAATATCTCTATAATAAGAAAATATTTATGAAATATTAAATAGTTAATGTAAAACTAAATGTGCAGTATAATATTAAACTTCAGAAAGTAATTCAGTAGCATTGTAGAAAATTTTTAGAAATTTAAAAAAATACTCACCAATTTGTCAATCTGTATCGAAAATTAAAAGTTGATCGTTCTTACAGTTTACATACATTGTGATGAGCTGCAAATACGAGGGTGCAACCTTCAACATTACATAGGTGGAATTTCATCTATGTCTCACGTCAATTAAGAGCTTTTTAGGGCGCATCTGACTGTTCCTGTAATATTGTTTGAATTCTTAGAGCCGAGCTCTAAAACTAAATATGAAGGATAGAAATTCTCTAATATTTGTTAGATTAGTTAAAATATATTCAATTCCTGCCTGAACTACTAAATTGATTATGTGACACGCACACCATTGATGAAAAATTTTCCCACCAAATGATGGTGTCAAACTACATTTAAACATATTAAGTGCAGCCGTGTTAATTAACGCATTATTAAAAATAATAGTTAAAACTTTATCTTTCATCTCATAAAACTCAAAAATTTTCATTATTGTACCAAAAATAACTGATGCGTTATAAGGATATGGATATAAACAAAAACTTATTATTCTCTTTTGTAAAACACATTCATCATCAACATAATGCGCCATAATGCATAAATATCAAGTTTTATTGCATCCCTCATAGATCAGAAGTACAAGATACAATAGCATTAAAAGTCTTAAAATTATCAATTAGAGATTGTCTCTTTGAATAAAATACTTTCATGCAATCAGAACGAGTTGTGTTTCTACTTACTTGTTTAAGTTACGAGCAGAAGACCGTCAGTATGAATTCTTAGAACGACACATCATCTGCAAAAGAAAGAGGTAATTCGGCACTAGCTAGAAATTTAACTAGTGCCTCACGAGCACGTTGTGCATCGTATGTAAAAGTTTACAACCCTTGTGATATGAGTAATAGTGTTTGTTGGCCGGAATCCACACTCCCACCTTGGTGCAACAGTAGACATGCTTTCCAATGTCTATCCAGATGACCAGTACCCCCACCATTTTCATTAAAAAAGTATTTTTTACAATACTTACATACCGCACGAATTTTAATTTCACATGCTTTTAGATTTGGTCGAGACTCCTCTATAAAATGCTGTCATGCAGGAGAAGTTCTATAAAATGCTGTCATGCAGGAGAAGTTCACGGTCTACTTCCTGTGCTGCATTCTCCAACTTTCTCATTGTGCACATAAGCAATATCAACCGGGGCATTTTTCAGTTTAGTAGGGGTGAGGTTAGGACGCGTTATTTCAAATTCGAAAAATGGTTCATCACCAACCTCAAGAAGAGCTGTGAAATTATGGAAGTTTGATGCGGTCATTTTTTTAAAAATTGATTGAACTTAAACTTTGTAAATGAAGAACAAGAAAATGAGTGATCGCGAGAAAAAAATTTAGAATCAAAATCAAAGACACAATATGAGAAATAAAATGAGAGTGAGATGAGAAGTTGAAAATGAATTGTTGTGTGAGATTAATGGGTATTTATAGGAGATTTTTAGGGTTTTTTCGGATTGTGAACGTTGGGCCCTTCGCAGGCCTAATGGTCACAATCCGAACAGGCTAGAAGGCTTTTTGGTGGGCCGTTTCGCGAGCCTGGGCCGGGTCGAATCCAGGCTTGGGCCGAATTGGCCTTAGGCCAGGCCGCGGGCCTTCACGGGCTTGGGCCGCCGGCTGAGAAGCCATGGCCCAGTCCTAGCCCATCAAATGTGCCAAGTCGGGAGGGCCCGTAACAGAACCGTATCAGGCCGCGCTGAATCTGGCACAGTTATGTGCTGGGCCGAGCCGTCCATGGACGGCCCCGGCCCATTTGACAACTCTAATTAGGGGAAGGTAATCTTGTCATGTCGAGAGCGTGATATCTCGCCACCAGCACCATATCTTTCTCTGAATATTGGCTTCATGTCGTGTACCAACTCCTTACCGCAGCTGACAGTGGTCCTCGGCACCTAGAGCATCCTCCTTCGAGATTGGACGTCATGCCTGAGCGGCTCATACCTTATACTCATTCATGTGTTAGGACATACGAGATAAGGAACAATGCTCCTTACTGGGTCATTGTTGATAAGAATAGGACAACTAGTAGGCGAGTTTCCTCCCTGGTGCAAGAGAGCGTGTGGAAGCCTCCTATTGTACCTCCTTTTTCATGGTCAACGAAGGTTCGGTCTGGCCCCCCCACGAAGAGGCCCACTGTTGTGATCATGCCGCTGAGCCGTAAGAGCTCCCGCATTACTTCGAGGGCTAAGGCCCAAGATGCAGGCTCCAGAACAACGAACGACGCGCGTGGACAGAATGACACCGATGCTTCCTCCTCCGGTTAGGTTCTTTCTTGCACGGGTGCAGCTGCGATGGTATGTCTTGCCCACGTTTCTACCTTTTTATTTACATTTTTGTCTTGTATTTTCGATGTTTGTCATAATTCTTGCGAGCCTCTTTTCTCTTTCTTTTTTTGTATATAGTGAACACATGCATATTTGGTTGCTCTACCTTGCTTTTCTTTTGGCAGGGACCCATTGCTGTGGGAGAAGTTCCTACGGTCAACACTAGAAAGTCAACTAGCGCCCCCACGTCCGGCAGGATCTCTGTCATTATCGATCATGCTGCTGGTTGGGGTAAGCGAAAGCTTGCAGATGCGCTTTCTCCTGCAGGATCGAAGAGAGCTTGTTCAACGCCACCCAAGGATCCTTACAAAGACTTTCGACTGAGGCTTCGAAGTCGATCCGTAAAAGTCTGCCTCTCAGCGGCCATTGACACCTCAAGAGGCGGCCTTAAGGGAGGTGGCTGCGATTCTGAAGAAAATGACAATGCCACCGTTCTTGACGGGCTCGTCCCTCAAAACAACAAGGCGGCCTCCTAAGTACGTTATATACACACATTTCCATCGTCTCTATTTTTTCTTTTTTTTGTGCATGAAGTGGGCTGTTAATAAATCAATTTCTACCCCGGCCATGTATGCGCAAAGCGACCAAGTACACTCCGTTTTGGGCTGTCCTTTTGTCGCTTCAAAAAAAAATTTAACGTTCAGGATCTTCTACTCGGCTTTAAAAAAAAGATGTTTCTTTTGTCTTCCTTTCCTGTTCCCCTCTTTTTTAAAGCATCCCCAAGATCAAGTGGGCAATGAAGGAGTGGCCACCCCCGCCAGCTCCTCTCTTGGAGAAGAGTCCTCCAATATCCAAGTAATTCCTTTTCTCATATCTCTTCCCCTTCACTTTTTTTTTAATTACGCATAATCACAGAATTTCAAAGGGTATTTAGCCTAGTATGGATTGCTGCAGCCCCAAAGTAAGGAAGACGATCGTTTCCCCTATCGTCACTCCTCCCAGAAAGGAGGTACTAGCCACTGAGGTAATCTGTCTCCTATCCTTCCTGAGTATGGTTTGTTATTAGTCTCATAGGAATGAACCGTTCAAAAATCCGTTGCAGTCTTGGAATTGAGAGAGAGTTGGAAGGGTTGTTCCTCTAAACAACCCATCCCCTCAAGAGGAAGTGACAAACCAGATTATTCCCTTCATCTTTCTTCCTTTTCTCTCGCGATCTTGTCGAGTGTTGAGCATCTCTTTAGAGCTTTACCCTTTCATGTTCCAATAGAATGGGATATTCTTCTTTTTTTTATATAGGGCCACCAAGCCATTAAGAATTCCCAAACATCCGTAATAATAACCAAAAGGTGTTGTCGTAAGCCGTGTGTGCCTACTTGATAAGCTATAAGTCGTCTAGACAAAGAAAGCCATTTGATGGCGTCTGTTTGCCCCACGGGACTTAAACTATTTGTCGTGGCCGAAAACCATTAAGAGTATGGTGCAAGTCGCAAGCACGTAAGGTCTTAATGTGGTTACACTTTCATAGAACCATAGGCATATGACATAAACCATAATAGTGCAAACCATAAGATTGTCGATATAATAACCATCAACATTTGAACGCAAACCATAAGTTGCGATCCCATAATGTGCGCATCACATATAGCGCAATCAAAGGCATCGAGATAAAACCATAAGATTTGAGATGCGTCTCGATTAAAATTTCGTAAGTGATTATGAAAGATAATCATCTAACATCTGTTGGAAACTTCTAGATGAGGCCACTTCTTTCATTTTTCATACCCATGATTATGAAAGATAATCATCTAACATCTGTTGGAAACTTTTTTGACCTCATATGACTATTTCTAGAAGCCGAGTCCCAAAATAGAGATGAAAGGATAACACCTTTCTAATTTTAGTTAGATTATGGGATATAATTTTAATACCATCTTGGACTACTAAGTTTATAATATGACATGCATAATGTTGATGAAAAATTCTCTACCAAAAGGTGATTTCAAATTTACTTTAAACATGTTAATAGTAATTCTGTTTGCTAATACATTATCAAAAGTAATGGTTAAAAGTTTATCTTCAATGCCATAAAAATTAAAAATTTTCATAATAGAAGAAAAAATAGCATTTGCATTATGTGAAAAAGAACATAAACGAAAACCAATAATTCGCTTTTGCAAAAAAACCCAATCTCCGTCAACATAATGAACCGTGAAGCCTAAATAACCAGTTTTATTACAACTCTCCCAAAGATCAGATGTGCAAGAGACTATAGCATTAAAAGACTTAAAATTATCAACAAGTGATTCTCTCATTGCATAAAAAATATTCATGCAATCAACTCTAGTTGTGTTTCTATTAACTCTTTTAAATTGTAGACAAAATGCAGTCTGAATAAATTCTTAAAATGCTTCATCTGCAAAAAACAATGGTAATCCGACACTAGCTAAAAATTTAGCTAGTGGCTTACCAGCACGTTGTGCATATGAAAAATTTTATAAACCTTAATTTGTGAGTGAAAGTGTTTGTTGGCGGGAGTCCACACTATCTTGGTATAATGGTAGACATGCTTTCCAATGTCTATTGGGATGGCCTGCACCCCCACCTTATATGTTGAAATAGTATTTTTTACAATGGTAGACATGTTTTTGAATTTGATCGTAGCTCCTCTGTGTAATGTTGTCATGTAGGAGTTGTGTGTGGTATTTCTCTCCTTGCACGTTCTCCTATATCCTCGTTGTGCACCGATTAATTATCAATCGGAACATTATCCACATCAGTTGGGTTGGAATTGTACATCAAAATTTCATCCTCATAAAATGGTTGATCTCCAAAATCAAGAAAAACAAGAAAATTTGATTCCGCCATTTTTTATAAAAAATAATAAAAATTAATGTTAACAAAAATATTTACAAACAATAAACAATGTAAAATAAACATTAAATAATAAAATATTATATAAAAATAATGAGTAGAGTACTTTTTTTTGAGATGTCTTCAATTTGATTGAAATTTGTAAATGAAAAAAATAAGAGAAAATTAAGAATCGAGAGAAAAAGCGAAGAATCAGAGAGAGAATATGAGAGTGAAAGGAGTTGAGAGTGATGTAGAAGAGTTGAAAATGTTGTGAGAGAGATAAGGCTTTTATAAAGGTTTTGGAGCATGAGGGTCGGATTTAACCGTTGGGCACATCACGGGCCGGGTCTCGAACTAGCCATTTTCGACCGTTGGGCCCATCATGTGCCTGGGCCGCGGGCCAAAAAAATGAGGCCCAGCCCTAACCCAGTAGACGTGTCAGGCCGACCCAACCCCTAACAGTACAAGGCCGGGCCGTACCGAACCCCGCACTGTAGCGGCTAGGCCGGGCCGTCCATGGACAGCCCAGCCCAATTGACACCTCTACACAAGATGACTTGTTCGTAGGGCGAGTTAAAATGGGTTTGGGTTTTAAAATATCACATATATGGTCAGTTTTGAATTTAACACATTGGGTTGACTAGCCCTTATGTTATGTTAACTAAGAAAAAAACCACTTCATCAAACCCTTGAAAGATATAGTTGTGATTTGTTATGATTATTATAAAAGCATATCAACAAAGATATATTGGTGATCGGTTGTGATTATTAAAAAAAGTTAATCAATTACATTTCGAAACATTCGTTACTCACTTATTTAACCACTTATTTAACTATACATTCTTTTTACTAGTTGAGGCACCTAGTACAAGACAACAACTAATGTTGATATGAGGTACAATTTGTTGTTTTAAGTCGCTAAATCTATGCCAAATTCTACTAAAGAGAAAGATATTTGTTTGAAATATCTGTTTCATTTTTTGGAGTGGCTAAAAGCCTTTAAATCAAAGCCATAACGTGGTGTTTTGTAACTTATATGAAAACACCACATTTACGTAAATTAAGCGCAAAGCCAAAGAAGAGACTAGGGGTTCAATTTTTTCCTGCAAAATATGAACCGACAATCTTCCTTGTCGGATTCGCACGTTAATTTGTTGTCGTGTTTTGTCTCCTTCTGTTGTTTCTGTTCAGCGTTTTCTGGTATTTTCATCTAATTTTTATCTGTTTGCATGAAAGGCTGGGACGTGTCTGGTTTTATTTATGTAATTAGGTTCTTCCTGCTGCTTGGCTTGCTTTGCTTGGTTGTGTGTGTCCAAAACAAAACAAAAAACAAAATAAACAAATAAACAAATAAAAGAAAAACACAAACTATCCAAGAAAAAAAAAAGACAAAACAGAAACAAAAGCCAAGCATCAAAGATAAGATTAACCTGCAAGAATCTAGATATCACCTTCGAACACGACATGGTCACTTCCCAGGCTCTAATTCGATGCTAAGAGATTCTAAAACGACAGCAAGCAATCATTAGAGGGGGTAAAAAACGAGAGCAAAAACCAACATATCAAAAAATATTAGCATGTGCTATACATCAGGGAGTAAATCGGCAAACATAAAGTACCACATAACAAGTATAACACGACAACAAATGTGTCTTTCGGCTTTTTTTTTTTTTGTTTCATCACAGCCAAAGCCCGATACTCAGATCAAATTGTAGTATCAGTTATAGATTAGCTTAACGTCTATCAAAAAAATAAAAAAATAAAATACAACCAACAAGGCAACAACATATCAGTACATGGAGAAAGATTATTAAGCAAACGACGACAACAACTACAAAATAAGAGGGTCCAAAAGTCCGTTACTCAAGAACAAAAATTAGTATTCCAAAAACGACAACATGCAAACAGAGGCTTACTCAAAAACGACAGCATGCACACACGGAGGAAATCTAAAATGACAACTAAGACGGTCACCCAGTATTCGAAAACGACAGCCACGCATCCACATTCACAACCACCATTCATCCAAGAATACAACCACATATCATATGTCAAAAGTAATGGGGTAATAGAAGCTTACCGTTGTGTTCGAGCCCGTCGATGAGCAGGTGGATTCTTTGAGAAGACAACCTGACTGAGTTGCATTTACCGACCTGAGATCACCGCGGCGGCAACGACAAATATTTGTGCTCTTGAACCGAACTCGACGATTGGACTGGACCACTACAACGACGCAAAATTTGGGCAAGTCGAGGACGCTTTGCAGCCGTGGGAAAAAAGTTCAAATATCAAAGAGGTGAAAATAGCCTAAAGACCAAAAAACAGAGAACAAAATTTCCCACACAAGAGAAACTCAAGACACATAAGGAAAGGCTTGCAAAAACAAGAGCGTTAAGGGGGGGATTTATGGAGACCAAAGGCGAGAATCTCTACTGTTGCAGTGATGGACGCTACGGTAAAAAAGAAGCAAGAATCGGACAATTGATGGCAGCGAACTCTGATCTCTTCACGCTAGGGTTTTTAATTTGGGGTCAATTTGAATCAGAGGAAGCGTTGAGCCGAGCCATTAGGTCTAGGGTTTTTCGATTTGGGTGAAGCTTTCAAGAAGAGGGAGCGTTGAGGGGGATTTATGGAGGAAGAAGGAAGAATCTCAACTGTGAGTGATAGACACAACAACGGTCAAAAAAGGGGGATGTTTGGAATGGGCTGAACTGGGCTGAGTTAATGAAACAAACAGCCCAGAAGATAACTCAAGAGAGAGAGAATCTATCTGTAAGTCTCTCAATAATTGGGCCGTTTGGGTCTGCATGAGCAAGCTTGCCCTCTTAAAGTTGGGTTCTATGAGACGCTTCAACCCCGTTCAAATTCAAATTCATAGTCCGCCACAATTGGAAAAAATACAGTACAATAAATAATGGATGCATGCGTGTGTAAATTATCTGTAAATTTTTGTATGGAACTTTACTAGTAAGATCATATAAAATAAATTATCAGTGGTTCTTTATTTTCAACTGTTAGATCTGTATTAAAAATTACATGTTCTGTTTTTTTTAATCTGATGTGATTTAACCTGAGTTAACGGTCAGAAAC
The DNA here is from genome assembly GCF_000414095.1 of Morus notabilis. Lineage (NCBI taxonomy): Eukaryota > Viridiplantae > Streptophyta > Magnoliopsida > Rosales > Moraceae > Morus > Morus notabilis. Next base: position 323,645 of record NW_010367841.1, on the reverse strand, counting down.
TAACACTATCAGTAAGACTGACCTATTAAAGAAATTCTCATTTTTTATAACTTGCACAGGAAAAAAAAAATAAAAAATAAGCTAAAATATAGCGAAATATGATGAGTTGTAGTGAAATTCCAACCCAATCCGTACCCTGTCACGTGTATACAAGAAAACACGGGAACAAGGCTCAAACTTTGTTTCTAATGTCAAATGGGCGTTTTGTTTTGGAACCTTTCGCCAATAATTCAGCATATGCCTTCTCTGACTTGCATGTGCTTATACAGCTCGTATTTCTACCTTGTAGGACCAGTGGCCCCAAAAATGTCTCAACCTTTCCAGTTCAAAGTCTTCTTTTGGGGCATGAGTATGACCTCTCGGCAGGGCACATATCCCACAACAATGTTAATATAGAAATAAAGTGTGGATGCTCTGTGACTACAATTTTGATGGCTGAATATGATCCGGATTGTTCAATGCTTATGTGGCAAATGAATAATCAATGTAATCCATATAAACATTGCAAACGGACCTATCTGTTCCATACTTCTTTTTTTAATTAAGTAATGTTATAGCCCATTTGGTTCATAGATTAAAACTATTTTCAATTTACGTGTGTTTTTTTTAGAGAAAATATTATAGCGAACTATGAACTATGATTCGAATCAGATAACGAATCATCCAATCAAATGGGCTCACCATTCTTAATCTTAATTTTAATGTACTAATTAACTTGAAGCGTGAATTATTCTTTTATTAGCAGGTATTTAACAGATTATTATGTGCATCTGTCAATGCAAAAGTGACAGTTCGATACGTATGTGTTAATCAGCAAAATTTTGGATTAGAATTGAAGCTAGCACCACTCAGTTGCTGGTCTTAAAGCTGTCTACGTTTGGCTTAAGATGATTGGATTCAAACCCAAAATAAAATCAGGTTTGAACTTGTGGTTCTAGTGTAGGTGGCGATAGCACCAAGGAATAACTATAATAGGGTCATAACTATTGGTCACATTTAGGAGACGTTTGGTTTATGGATTAGAATCATGAGATTAAAATTATTTTTGATTTACGTGTATTTTTTGTGAGAGAAAACACTGTAGCGAATCATGAACCATGATTCAAATCAGGACACAAATCCTCCAACCAAACAACTTCTTACTTTATTAATCCATTGCCTTTTTCGTTGGAAAAGCAAATGAATGGGTCACCCTGCTTTGTGAATTATGTAGGAAGAAAATAAGAATAAATAAAATTATTTTGATACTCTGTATTATAACAAAATATACATTTAGTAACATGTATCTTTAATAATATTAAATAGGTACCTTCAAGTTTAAAAAAAAATATCTTTTTAATACTCTAAAGTCGTTTTTTTGAGACATAAAATGTCTAGATTACTCTTCTATTAAATTAGTTAAATTTTAACTTAAAAAAATTTTAAAAATAGTTTTAAAACATTTTTTGAGTAGTAAAAATATTTTTTTAAGATAAATATTATTTTGAGCATTTAAACTAACATCAGATTTGTCCTTAAAAAATAATAATAATAAGATCTGGTTTGCTAAAAATCAAAATCTGGGATTGAGGAAACAACCCCACCACCCGCCATGGCTCTTGCTTACCGCCCCTGTTCATCCACTCCCCCATCCTCGTTGCCCGACCTAGCGACGCAACCTGTTATCGAACCTTGTCTGGGCCAATAAATATTTATCTTAAAAATATATTTTTATCCGTCAAAAAATGTTTTAAAAATATTTTTAAAAATTAAATTTTGATTCATTTAATATAATAGCACTTTAGACATTTTTTGTCTTAAAAAATGACCTTAGGATACTTAAAAATGTTTTTTGAAACTTGAGGTACCTATTTAATATTATTAAAAACACATAATACTAATAATATATTGTATCAAAATGATTTTATCTCAAATAAGAAAATATGCATAATGCATGTTGACATAAAAGCATAGGACAAACGGCAATAAATGTTGGGGTCTCTAAAAGCATACTTTATATTATTCTCTACTTTAGTCTCCATATCACGTGAAAATAATATCAGGATCAAATATATAATTAAATTTAATCAAAATTAATGAAATTAATGTTTTTTAATGCATTAATGAAATTAATGTTTTTTAATGCATTAATGAAATTAATGTTAGAAACACGTGATCTTGTTACATTAAATAAAGTAATAATTCAACAAATAAATTGTTTCTCATAAAGTAATTATTCATCCTAAATTTGATTTTGGTGTGTTTATCTCTTTTCGCTTGTCTTTAAAGGTAAGCTACGATCGTTGTCACAATGCGCTTGTAACACTAACCAGATGCAACCACCTCTATTCCTTACTTCGTTTCTACACTAGGTTTGCAACACAATAATACACACAAATTTCATGATACTAAATACAGTTGATTCAAATTTCAACAAAAAGGTACTCGTTGGTATTGGGAAGTTTTGGATTATAAGATTATATAAGGACTCGTCAAATGCAAAAGGATATTACCGGCCCGTTTAGTTCACTAATTCGAGTTGAAATGTGATTTTATGTGGGAGCCTTTTACTGTAGTAAAAAAGTTAGATATGAATGTTTATGAGAACTTTTTACTGTAGCAAAATTTGAATCGGTGAAATGAACAAGACCTATAATTTTAATAAAATTTGATAGAAATTTACGATTAAAGACTATTATTACAACAATAAAATTTTTTGTTTACCCTATTAATTCAACAGAAAATGAAAGAAAAAAAAATGTATAAAATCTAACCTGTTAAGAAACAATTATAAACGGTACATATCTCTATTGAAAGTATTGAAGAAGTTTCATTGGCGAGGAAGAATGCAATACAGTCCAAAGTGTGAAAGAAGACCAGGCAACAACTTTTCTCTAATCTTTGTATCAATCATTTGTGGCGGTTTGTGTCTTTCTGAGTAACGTATAACGAGTGAGGTATCCCAAAACCACAATATATTATTGGTACCCTCACTCCATTAATGACCCATGCCCCTTTATGTGTCAAAGCCATACAAAAAGATGGTCACATTTGTGAAAAAGCCCTTTTCCTAATCATTTTGAAGGATATTTGTTGTTTGGGAGGGAGATGGGACAGTATGGGCAGATGGGTCTCATTCTCGTCTTGTAACAACTTTTGGAGATGGACATTTTGCTCCTTCCCTTTTATTTCACCGATCATCAAATTCGACCTTAAATATGTGTTTGGTAAGAGAGAAAATGATCGTGAAAATTATGTAATATGATATGAAAGAAAAAAAGGGAGAATATTTTTAAAATTATCATATTTTTATCGAGTTTTGTTAAACTGTAATACTTTTTTTTTGTATGAATTGTAATACTTTTTTAATTTTATATGACATGATTAAGCAATTTAAAATTGTGCCTTATCGATATATGATATTTTCTTATATCATAAAACAAAATGTCATTAAAGAAATTACTAATCTCATCTTCTTCATATGTTAACGTTTAAATTTTTTTTTTTATTCTCATAAAGAAAACGTTTAAGATCTTAAATTCATAAAACAACCTGAACCACAGTTAAATTAAAATGGATTGGAGTAACACACCAAAACTTGAATGAGTTTGTTACTTTTAATTGTAGCTATGGATAAATGCAAAGGACTTTTCATCTATTCAAATATCTTGCAGATAAAAGTATCATTAGTGCATAATTATGACCAGATAGGCGACCCATGCAGTAATCATACCCAAATCCAACTTCAAGCATAGTTTCATTATTTAACCCATGATCAAACTATAACTGACTTTGTCCAACCAAAATCTCACAGCGTATTGTGAGAGATCAATCTATAAAATCAAGAAAAACTATAAGAGCAAATAAATGTCTAATTTTACACTAAATCCCACTATGATCCACAAAGCCTAAATTACATAAAAATTGACACCCTTATTTATCTTGGTGTTGATAAAATTAGTCTTTTTGTTAACTGATTGGACGGATTTGGAACTCGTTCCAAAATGATTTTGTTTTTTTTATAAAAATGAAAACGTTTTCAATCTTATACACAAATTAGTTTTGAAAATACGTTTGGTAATTTTATCAAGAGATTGTTTTCGGTATAAAAAAACTCATTAATATCTCTATCTATTTCTCTCTACTCGAGAGAGAAGAAACGAAAACAAAAAATGAAAAACGACTTAAAGACGTTTTTCATTTCTCTCTTATTTTATACTAAACCAACAAATCATTTTCATTTCTTTTTTTTGTCTTTATTGCACTAAACGCAGTTTTAAAAACGTTTTTATTTTTTATTTCTCAAAAAATGTGAAAAATAAAAATGAAATCAATTCTAAACACGGCCATTATTTCTTAAAAAATGAGGAAAACAACATAGAAGTCGTGTGTGTAAAGCTGGTTGAATTGTCGAAGTGGATTGCAAATGCTTTTTAAGACCTATCAAACATTATAACATATCATAAGAGAAAAAGTCAGACGAAATATACCAAGAACAAAATATAAACATCATACAAAACCCTTTCTTCAACTAGTTAATCCCGCTCTTAATGTCATAAAAATGTCTATTTTAGTCATTGAAAAGTCACATTAGTAGCACATGATTTATTCCGTGTAGATAGTAATACATGTGTAACAAAAAGGACAATGTTACCACACTAAGATAAATTGATTTCAGCTTAAAATGCTTCCAAGTATCAGGAACTACAAATATATGATGCGAGGTAAATTTCAAAAATTATTTTTGAGATAAATCTAAATTATAATGAAGTGTTTGAAAAGTAAAGTGTGGGCCACAAAAATTATTGAATTCACCTTTTGGCTTAAGTTCAGATTCAATTTCAAGTATCCACCTCAGGGACAGCACCCTAACCATTAGGAAAGCTTGCCTCTCAATTGAAAAGTTGGAAATGATCATGACCAAAAGAGAATCATTGCATAGAGATCTTTGATGGGAAAGACTCTGCCCAAGCTCGCTCTGTTTTTTTTTTTTTTCTAGGGGAAAAAAATAGTTCTCTTTTTTTATTAAAAAAAAAATCTCAACGTGATTTTTAAAATTTTTAGATTTTTTAATAAAATGGTTGAGTTGTGATTCGTGTATAATTTATAATATCAGATCAAATCCCTTCACACACAAAAATATATATATATATATATCAGATCAAACAAGTTATAAGAGAAATTAAAACATATAGTCGCTTATAGAACTTCTTACAAAATAATTTTTGTCCTGTGTGTAATTTAGTAACATTTACGTCATTACTTGCCTAGTTTTGTCCAGAAATATCCACTACGGCACAGTTGATAGCAATGTATCAACTTCATATTGTAAACAAGACACCCGAAAGGATTAACCATATAGTCAAAATATAGTAATAATTTGTTTAAAAAAATTGAAACTCTAAATCTTAAAATATAATCATGTGTTAAAAAATACTAATTTTTGCTAATTAAATATGCTCCACTTGTTAGATATATTTCAGCCAGCCCTTGCTTCGTTAATAAAGGTAGAAAAACAGATAATCACTCACCCAAACCTAATTAATAATAAATATGATTGTAGAAAGAAAAAAACAAACAAAGAAAAAAAAATCTTATATTAATAGGAAAGTGTAATTTTCACCTTTTTTTTGTTTTTTTAATAATTATTTGCTAAACTCCACCGAGCAGACCCAATGCTCAAACCACACGTATGTTCTAATGACGCAGAAATGTTGAATGATAGAGACGCGTGAAAAAGAGACTCGATTATACCATAGTTGGCTGGTTAGCTGCCCACACAAGTAACCAAAAAAATCAAATGATATAATCATAAATAAAATGCTTATTGGATTACATCGTCCACATTAATATTCTTCTAATGACGTCTTATTTGGTGCAAATACTCGACCCCACAATTGACTTTCAGGAGATATTTAATTTGAGAATTCAAATTATGATTTAAATTATAATTTATTACAGTATTTTTTTTATAAAAAATACACGTAAATTAAAAATAATTATAATCACGTGATTTTAATTCATGAACTAAATATCTCTTTAATTTTACTATCCTGCATTTAGATATGGACCACTCACTAGCTCTTTTGAGTTTTGACCCTACCTTTTTGTATAACTAATATTAATAACAATTAATCGTCCAATGCAAAAATGTTTAAGTAAGTTAGGTTTTCGACCTAATCACTCCAAAAGAAATAACAAAAACTTTTTTTTTTTTGAAAGGACAAAAACTAACTATTACTAAACAGGATTGTAACACTGTTTGGATGAGTAAGCATTTAGTTGTATATTATTATTATATAGCTTGGATAAAGATTTTAATTCATTTTGATAGTGGGTGAGTGTGATTAGTGTTTTCACATCGTAAATATAAAAATTAATGGTTAATGAACAAATCAAGTTGTGTTTTATTATTATATTTTAGCTTCCTTAGTGTAACTACCAAACATAGATAATTAAAACCGAAAGCAGAAAGAAAATTCTAATCCGTTTGTTATCATTACCCTGTTTGATGCTACACAAAACCAAACAAAATCTTGCCGTGTACGAGACTTTATAAGTCTACACGGTCAATTGCCAAGGTATTCTCTCTCTCTCTCTCTCTCTCTCTCATTATCAGTTTTCTAGTCGTGGCTAGGGGGGAATATTTGTATGGTCTGCATAGCTCTATCAATTACCACTTGGTGCGATATTATAATCGGACTTACCTTTTTCATTTTTACATTTTTTGTTTGTGATTATAATCGCAACGATATCAGATTTGCTCACTTTTGGATTACATTACATGCTTGGCCATTAATGGGCGACTAATTTAGCTTTATCCTTTTGGTGCCATCTCTATATTAAGCAAGCTATTTTTACTGAATCCTAAAATCATTCAAATAGTTCAATACAAACTAATTTTGTGTGATTAAAAAAAAATCAAGATATGTTCAGGATCAATTTTTATTTTTTTTGAGAATTTTACATCAAATTCTGCTAATTTTGCATTTTTATGTAATTTTGACGAAATTTAGGGCTCGTTCTTTTGAATGAAAAACTCAAAAAAGATAACTCGAGTTACAACTTTATTCGAGTTCATGTTCTTTTAAGTTTAAATTCGAGTTTAAATTCGAGTTCAAACTCGAGTTTAGAACTAAAACTAGAGTTCAAGTTTTCTCTTCAACTCGAGTTCAGAAACTCGAACTCAAATTAATGAACAATATTTTTTCTATTCTTAAAAATGCTATAATTTTTTCGTTTTAATTCTGACTGAGATGTTTTTTTTTCTATGCGTTGACAACGAAAAGACGAATAAAACCCGACCCATATACCCTATTAAAATTTTTCATCAGCATTGAGTTTTTATTAAAATACTATATAAATACAAATTCAAGTTTTGACTCACTCAAACACAAACTCAAAAAGATTCGTATCTCAAACCATAACTCAAATGTATACAACCAAACATAAACTCAAGTTATAAGTTCAACTCAAGTTAAACTCACGTCCGTTCACTTCGCTGATTCGAGTTGAGATGTGATTTTGTGTGAGAGCTTTTTACTGTGGCAAAAAAGTTAGATGTGACTGTTTATGAGAACTTTTTACTGTAGCAAAATTCGAATTCTAAACTCGAATCGACAAAATGAATGAGGCCTACAAGCTGTTAATGTTTTGAAATGTAGACTAGGATCGATGTATAAAGCTTATTATTATTATTATTACTATTTATATTGTTTGGCATGTGATTCTAGAGGTGGACGAACTCAAATTTATGACTTAGATGATATCGAGAACTAAACATGTGTCACTTATTGGCTCATATAATATTGAAACTATTAATTTGATGAAGATAATTCAGATGATAATAGAGAGAGTTGATTTTTTCAACAAAGCCATTACTAAGACAAAACCACTTGAAATAAAATTGAAGAAATCTTTGCACACTTGCGGTCTCTTGCTTTTTTCCTAGGATTTGTAACTATTCACATTATTCACCAAAAAACTTTACTCAGCATTATTGACGTGCATTAAAAGGGCCTTTATGAGTGTACATTGTACAATTATTTTCTAATTTTTTTTTCCTTTTTACTCTATGGTCATGTCATGTGCTATGTTGTTCGACTTTTCAGAATTTAATATCTTATCCCCACTTTGTTAAATTCCAGTGAACATGTAAATGGAATCACCAATTTTCCATCTCCATCAAAATCAAATATGAGTATTTAAAGCCAACCTCTACATTTGAAAGATCTGGACCGTGCATCAAACAAAATCTACGGTCAATATCATCCGCTGAATCCGCAGCTGTCTTTCACTGCTTTGCTATACAAATGTCGCAACAAAGAGATGAGACAATCTTGGAAAAGGTGTTTTAACAACCAGCTTATCGGAAATTACGAGATTAAGTACAGCCATTTTACGGAAATGGACTTCCAAAATGACTCACATGGACCAAATCAGTAAGGGTAATTTCGTCATCTAATTTGGTCAGAAATTCTCAAAAGACGCCAACAAGGATCAAGAGAAGCATAGGAACCGAGACCTTAGCCGCGGTCCATACTGCTCCATCATCACGTGACACCCTGAAAATCCATCTCTCTCCTCTCTCTCTCCAAACTGTACTTCAATTTGAAAAATTATATTCTTTTTTTTTTTCTTCTTCTTCTTTTTAAATTCTATATTCCACCGTAAATGAACCAAAACTTAACCATACCCGTTTGCCAAGATGGTCAGATATATTTAATTAAACAAAATATTGGTCCAACTCCAAATTGCTGATCTTCATTCATTTTTCTTGTATTAGAGTTTTTTTTTTCAATATTTTGTTGCAAAAACGAAACGCCAACAAACACCGCACATATCTCATAATCCAATCACTGTTCCTTCGTTTCCACTTCTTCCCTTACCAAAAACCGAAAGGCCTTCCTCAACTACTGTAATACTTCAAAACCAGAAAAATTTATTTTATCTTTAATTTCTCCCTAGTATTGTTGGATAAAGATTCAATCTTTGTTGGGTTTAAATGAGATGAAGAGACGGTTGTAATGGAGCCGCCACAGCAGCAGATAAAAAGGACCCAAAAGAACAGGGGTTTCTATGTGAGGATGAAGCTTTTGCAGCACAAGCATGGAAGACCCCATGAAAAGTCTTGCTTTTTCAGATACTACAAATGGCTTCTTTGGCTTTCTTTGACTCTTTACTTCTTCAGCCCCTATCTCATCACCACCACCACAAACACCAACACCAACGACAACAAAAATCCCACCTTTCTTTCCAAAACGCGTGTCGTTTCCGCCTCTTCTCGCGCACTCATTGAATTCACCGGCTCCGATTCTCAATCCCATATTCTCCAACAAACCCACGATCAACAAGGTCATACAAGTTTCTTCCTTTCCTGCTTAATTTTTTTCTTCTTTTTTTCTTCTTTTTTTCTTTGACCGTTTCTTTTTTGCTTTTTTTTCTGGTTTACAGGGTTGTTGTCGTCGTTAAAAGACTTGAAGATATACGTATACGATTTGCCACCCAAATACAACACGGACTGGCTCAACAACGAGAGGTGTAGCAACCACTTGTTCGCGTCGGAGGTGGCCATACACAGAGCCCTGTTGACCAGCGACGTACGGACGTTTGACCCTTACGAGGCCGACTTATTCTTCGTCCCCATCTACGTCTCCTGCAACTTCAGCACCGTCAATGGCTTCCCCGCCATCGGCCACGCCCGCTCTCTGTTATCCTCCGCCGTCAACCTCATCTCCTCCGAATACCCTTTCTGGAACCGCACCCTCGGCTCCGACCACGTCTTCGTCGCTTCTCACGACTTCGGCGCTTGCTTCCACACCATGGTTCGCACAACTACAGATTTTCATTTAATTCATTCATGGCTTTTTAACGTTTCTTAAAATTTTCTGTTCTGTTATTTTTCCTTGCTTTTGTAGGAGAACGTGGCGATTGCGGATGGAATACCGGGGTTTTTGAAGAAGTCAATAATATTGCAGACGTTCGGGGTCAAAGGCAAACACCCATGTCAAGACGTTGAGAATGTTGTGATACCGCCGTACGTGTCGCCGGAGAGCGTACGTACAACGCTGCAGAGAGCTCCGGCGAACGGCGGGCGAGACATTTTTGCCTTCTTCCGTGGGAAAATGGAGGTCCACCCGAAGAATGTTAGTGGCCGGTTTTACAGCAAGTAAGTAAATCATTATTTTTATCTCATTCTTAATCAAAATCTTTTTTATTTTATTTTATTAATGATTTGCTGAAAAGCCCCTGATTATTTTCGTATTTGTGTTTGCTACCCCTTTAGGCGGGTGAGGACGGCGATATGGAGGAAATACGGCGGAGACGGGAGGTTTTACCTGCAAAGGCATAGGTTTGCCGGTTACCAGTCAGAGATTGTACGGTCAGTGTTCTGTTTGTGCCCGCTTGGGTGGGCTCCGTGGAGCCCGAGGCTGGTGGAGTCCGTGGTTTTGGGGTGCGTGCCGGTCATAATCGCGGACGACATCCGGTTGCCCTTCCCGGAGGCGGTGCGGTGGGCGGAGATATCCCTAACGGTGGCGGAAAGGGACGTTGGAAAGTTGGGAATGATTATGGAACACGTGGCGTCGACCAATCTCACTGCCATACAAAAGAACCTCATGGACCCCACCGTTAGGCGGGCCCTACTTTTTAACAATCAGATCGAACAAGGGGACGCCACATGGCAGGTCCTTTCAGCTCTAGCCAACAAGCTGGACCGATCCTACCGCCGCTCGATGGCTTCCAGCCAATGAGTATCCGCCACGTAGGTTGTCTTTAGTGGGTTCTACATTGCAGCCAATGAGGTGCTTTGAACGGCGAGGATGGGTTTCTTGTTTGTTTGCATGCAAACTGTAGTGGAGGACAGCTGGGTTTTCTTGGACTTCTCGTCTACGTCAGAGACAGAATTTTTATAGCGGGGACTGGTGGGACCGGGGGAGCAGCCATTTAAAGAGGTTTCGGGATTTTGGCATTGACATGTGAGCCCTATGCTGAGTCGGCATTCTGTGGTTGGATGCTTTTTCGGTGTCTTTGTGACGAATATAATCATACATAGGTACATAACAGCACTATGTGTGGGAGAACAGTTTTGGCCTTTGGGAAAAAAAAAAAAAAAAAAAAAGAGGAGAAAATAATGGGTTCCTGCGGAGTGTACAATAGCCGGTTCGTGTATAAGATAAACAAGTATATAATAACCCGTCAACGTTATTGTACATACATATGTATTTTTTTTGAACCGGCTAATAAATTTGTCATACAAAATAATCCCTTGTTGAATGGACTAGTACGAAAATAAAGTTTTTTTTTTTTTTTTTTCTTTTTTTCCCTGTGATAGTTCTAATGAAAAGGCAATTTTGGAAAAGGGGCAGAATTATAATTGACATGTTTTAGTTTAAAACTTAAATTTTGTTATAATAACATTTTTTCAAAAAATAATTATATTTAATTTTTTATTATAATAAAAATAAAAAATTCGCACTTAACGAACTAAACGGTGTGGGGTGATTAGTTTAGCAGTTTGGAAAAGCTGAGACTTTTTGGATGAAAAGAGATTAGGGGGAATGGGGAAGTGGGACATAGAAGATGTCAGAGAGAGGGGACAAGACAGTAAGACAGGTATTAATAGAGGCAAGATGCCAGCCGCGGTGTGTCAGAGAGGTGCTCATAGCTTTATGTATGTTTCAAATAAATATAAAATTGGGGTCGGTGGTAGGGTGTCAGCGGTCACGGATATGAGAATTGTCCTAAGCTCACACTAACAGCACTATTTCTTGATCATCCTTTTTTTGGTGTTTTTTTTTTTTATTGTGGTATGAAATTATTTTAGAACTAGAATCATGAATTATTTTAAAGGATTTGTTTAGTATGAAAATTTAAATTAAGGTAATTTTAATTATGATATTAGAATTAAAATTATAAATTATAATTTTAGGTTTAAATCATGATTTTAAAATAAGAGGTGGGTGTTTTAAAATCATGATTTGAGTTAGTTTAAAATATCACATCAGATTTTGAATCATGATTTAGAATCGTCCAAACTAAACACTGATTCAGAATCACTGTAAATAAATACTGATTCTGAACTAGGATCCATAATCATAATTCTCGGTCCATCTACCAAACGCACTTTAAAATTACAATAACACTCCTTGATCGAATCTAATAATAGTAATAAATCTATTTAAATTTTGTTAACTTTTAGTGAAAAATGTCAAAATTATCTCTACATTAAATTTGCTTTGATTCCTTTTTATTTTATTTTTCTGTTGTAATATTTTTAAAGAGTTAACGTAAAAATATGTTAAAAAATATTAATGCATTTAATATTTTGTATCAAATGGTTTTTAATTTAATATGCTAGTTTAGTGGATGGAGAACGTTATTAAAATAAAGGATTTTTAGGAAAAAAAATAAAAAATATATATCTTTTTATTGGAGTAATAATTATGGTTATAAGTGTGTAAAAATTAAATAAACACATTTTTTGATGCTAAATAAGAGTAAAAACATCTTTCAAATATTATGTACAACTTATAAATATTTTCTGATAAATAGAGGGACATCTTTGACATTTTAAAAAATCTAATGGTTAAAATTGACAATCAATTCACGGTCAACTAATAAAGAGAGTGTCTGTATAATTTTGATGAAAAGTCGAGAAGTGTTAATCTGATTAGTTTCGATTAAGGGGTATCTATTATTTTAGTAAAATATAAGAGTATCAGTGTAATAAGCTCTAATTTTCTTTTTTTTTTTTCCGATAAAACATTATTTGGAGTTTCACAGGTGATGGAAGTTTCCAATCAAGATCTTGACCAAAAATAAGAAGACAAAAAATCAATTATAATTAGAGTTATGTCATTGTATTATGAAAATTGAATTGTTGACTTGCGTGGCTATATTGCTTGTCCATGTGCGGATGGCTAGTAGCCTACTTGCCTAATGATTCTTGATTTTTCGTTATGGAAATGGAAATGATCACCGTCTCTCTATAAGTTTGAGGTTGCATATTTATTCAATAGAGAATTCAGCACTAAGATAGAAAAATTTTATGAGAGTTTCTTCAGTAAGAGAGTCTACTGAGAGTTTTTTAGTCAGACAATCTTATATATAGTATTAATTTTTAACCATAATATTTAATTAAAATCACATTAAATTAAAAAATATATATAAAACAGACATTGTTTAATACAAATTTAAAAAAATTATCAGTATTTCATTTTATTAGTCTATCAAAAAAGCTTCCAAACTTTATAAGTAAATACAGTTTCTTATTATTATATCAAATTAAATAGATTTTAGTTATGAGATCAAAGTAAAATCATTTAGATTAAATTAAAGTTGTAATGATTTAATAAAATTGAATGAAAATCGCATTTTAAAGTTGTCTATCCTACCTCTAGAGTAGTTTTTTAGACCTTGACAAAGAATTATCTTATTCTAGATATAGTTGTCGTATTTCGTGGAAAGAAGGGAATGTAAATAGGAATTTGGTAAAATACCTAATTATGGAATTTCTTTAGACTACAGGCAAGATGAATCTTCTTTTTTTATGCTGGTCAAATATTTGTTTTATGCCCCATTATCTCCTAAACAATATCTAATGTGTTTGTGAGTGTTTTTACCCCTTGAATTAGCACGACGAGAATGTTGTTGTAGGTCAAAACTGGTGTGCCAAAAACGTCTATTCTTGGTTTTTTTTTTTTTAATATTGTTTTATCCATCTATAAGCAGAAAATACATAAGTTGAGGGAATTTGAAAGAAAAATCCGCCTTCACAATTTTTTGTTTTTTGGCAAGGAAAACTCCATTAGAAGTCGTATATACACATAATTAGTTTATGTGCATCTAAAAGCCCAGGTCATTCTCAAATGACAAGAAATGGTCATTTTTCAAATAAAATTAGATGAATACAAGAATGTCAAAAGAGAAATAAGATAGTAGGTTCCTATTTAACGGGAGAGGGAGAGAGAGAGCTTATGTAAAATTAAAAGGAAAACATAAAAAATAAGTGAAAAAAATTTTCCGACCTGCCGGATTCGAACCAGCGACCTAAGGATTACCTGCTTAGCAACTACAGTCCTCCGCTCTACCAACTGAGCTAAGGTCGGATACGATAGTTTCACAGAAAATTAATATTAATACCTTATTACTAATTGCATGACGACCTCTATTCTTTGAACAAATTTATCGCTCTATTGTGGTACTCCGTAAATTGTCGTTTTGTGAAGAGGATATTCTATATATTATTGTGTGTTTTAACTCGAAATCATTTTTAGCATACGACGTGGTAATCACAAGTTTTCTGGTAAATCTACGTTCCCATCTTTTATTGTTTACGTTTTAAGTTTGAATTTCCCCACCTCAATGAAAGAAGAAAGAAACCAACACATATATTCTTTGAAATGAGAATTCCAATTTCTTTTAATTTAGAAGCACCAGACTGTTTTTGAATTACTCTCCCAACGTGAACTCCTTATAATTTATACTCTTGCCATATTTTTTATATTAGAAAGAAGAAAAATAGGTCTCATTCTTTTCGCTGATTCGAGTTTTGTTACAGTAAAAAGCTTTTAGAAACAGTCACATTTAACTTTTTTACTATAGTAAAAAACTCGTATACAACATAATATCTTAACTCGAATTAGCGAACCGAAGAAGAAATAACTTATTCTTCCATTGCTTTGGCACTTTTACCCAGCTTTTAGCTTTGCTAAAGACATTTTTATAAATGAAAATAGATCTTGGAGTCTTGCTAACTTATCACGCTGGCGTACTGTCGTTAGATTCCTGTATTCTTCCTAAATGGTTAATTCTTTACAAAATTACTTCCAAAACTATTTCCCCCAAACGTTAAGGGCTATAGTTTATTTGCATATATGAGCAAACTTACAATATTGATTCCTCCCCAACTTAATAAAAAGCGAACTATTAATAATTAACTTTGGTTTTCCTGCCTATATATATTGTTAGCCTTTTCAACTTTTGCGTTTTAACATATAAAAAGTGTCAACGGAATAATTAACAACATTAATAATCAGGTTAGATTCGCTTGAGACTGGTTAGAAAAATAAAGCATCCTAATTAGTTTGAAATTAAGAACAAAATCTTAAAAAGGTCTTTCATATCTTAAACAGATTATATTCTGTGTCATATTGTGAGGCATTTAAAGAAAAGTAGAACCCGCTTAATCGTCATAACCCTTCGTTGAGATTGGTTTGCATGCCTTCACGGTTAGTTTGCTAAGATTTCTTATCTGATTTGTCAAGTTGTGGAGTTAATTGTGTCTTGATAATTTTGTAGATCGACCTTTTTTTATAAATTTATTTTTCACCATTTTTTTTTTTTTTATAGATTTCTTCTTTTTGTGATTTTATTGCTTTCAATAATGTAGAATTAGGGCATCTAATTTTTAACATAATTCACATTATGTGGTTTTGTATCCTTAAGAAACAATATCAGACGGTGGGATAAAACAATCAGAACTTAATTAATCTAGTATGCATTCTTTTTCTCACTACGCTCATATTCCATGAAATGCTTGAGATAAAGCATTCCACTAATATCAAAACGATATTCTTACCTTTAAGAAGTTCCCGATATAGAGAAACATCTTTTGATTAAATTAGTAGTTCGGAATCGGGAAGAATTAGAAGAGGTCATTGTGCTAAAAATGTGCTTCTATTCTATATGACCTCTTCTAAACGCGTACCCAAATGGAGATTGGGCCTAATATGTTGATCTTGGTGTTGGACCTCTAATTTGTTTAAGCAGATCCTGTAAGCGCAAACAGCGAAAACTAGCGGTAATTGAGAAACGAAAGCCTGACAAACCAATATGTATCTTTGGTCCTAGAAAGTGAAGCGTACATGGGCCGTATAAAAACCAATCGTAGCGTCACTTTTTCTATCATTTTATTTAGGGAGAAAGAGAGAAATAAGTCAAGACTTGAGATGAATTAAAATTAATAGGCTAATAGTTTACATAAGTTAATAAATAGGCCAAATTACTGTTTTCGTCCATAACTTGTTTGGTTATGAACCATAACTTGACAAGTTATTGTCCATAACTTATCTGGTTATGAATCATAACTTGACAAGTTTGTCCATAACTTATCTGATTATGAACTATAACTTGACAAGTTTGTCCATAATTTATCTGGTTATGGATCATAACTTGACAAGTTATGGCCTATTAATTTCTATAACTAAAAATTGGTCTATATACTTTCTTAAACTTTTCATATTGACATATTTCCTACTATTTTCATTTTATTTATCACTTTTTATATTTACTATTTGAATGTAATTTATTAACATGATATATTATTATTCAAATAAAAAATGAGATATTAGAGTCAATATGTCAAATAGTGAATGCAGAAAGTGACAAAAAAAAGTGACAAAATCGACGACTCACTTTTTCTAAGTAATGGTTAATCAAACATGAGCTAGTTCATAGATCTTTGGAGTTTGATTACCAAGGAATAGAGATGTTACAAATAAAGCCTGAGGATTGGCATTCCATTGCTGTCATTTTATATTGTTGCAATTATTTACCTTTTCAATGTGTCTATGATGTAGCACTGAGCGGGCTGTTAGTTAGTGTATATCATCTTACGAGAAGAGAGTATGGTACATATCAACTTTGAATTAATTTATTTGCGTTTGGATGTATATATTCCTTTGTTTATGTTAAGAGGTTAAAAGAAGATCTTCTCAGTTTTTTAGGTACAAGCACAACCACGCGAGTTAGGCCTTCATCACATTGGATAACATGTATATTAGGGGTGTAATAAATCCTCGAATACCCGACAAACCCGGTCGAGCCGCCCCGAAAAACTCTGAAAATGTCAGTTTTGAGTTGAGTTTTAATTTTTTCGGCCTTAAAAAATGCTTACCTGAAGCTCTCTGCTTGGCCAGCGGCTTGACATTTTTAAATCCCGATGACCCCAATCCGGCCGAATACAAAGACAGAAGAGGACTTCTTCTAATAAAATTTTGAAATATTATATTCATTTGGCTTTAAAAACACATATATTCAAGGCATCATCCGTCCTTTTTGAGGAAAAAAGAAGAGTACGACTGGAACATTAACATGTGGACTAATGTTATTATTACAAAAGTTAGGTGTCAATTCAATCTTGCCACCTCAAAAGTTAAGATTCCTATTTTCCATTACGCGTCATCAAGCATCAACAACTAATGCTCTCCATTAAAACAATAATACAATTAAAAAAACCTTCAAACCCTAGTCTGAAAACAACCGCCCCTTCGTCTTTTTCACTCTCTCTTTCTTTTGTTTTTTATCTTCTCCCTATCTCTCACTATACCAACCTGTCATCCTAACTCGCTTCATACCTCATTTTTTCTTTCACCTCTCATTGTTAAATCTTTGATCATTTTCTGCTATTGGTCAGCTGAGTTTTCATCGAAGGTTTTGGATTATGAGTCAGTTTCCAGCTTATATGACAATGACATGAAGAAGACAACACATACTTTCAGCAATCTTTAATTTAACCCGACACCCCGAGCCGAACCCGAGCAAGCCGAATCAATTTGGATACGTGAGCCTGGTGAGATAATTCGGCCCAGACTTTTATCAACCCCAAAAGATCGGTTCAGCTTAAACTTTTAGGCTAATCCGGTCCAACCCGGCCGATTTACAGCCATAATGTATACTTTTTACTATATGACGATATATTGAAATATAGAGACCATATAGTCATAAAGTACGTAATCGCCTTATCGTATTGTGTGTTTCCATATTAATGTGACATCAAATGGCACAAAAAAAAAAAAGAAAAATGACACAGAAAAAATTATTACGTTCCTTGGGTATGAGAATAAGCAACAAACGTCGTCCATGGTTATCTGATAATAAATGATCCGTGTTCACAGGGAAAACAAATGGGCTGTTGGTGAACCATTTGGAAGACATGATGAAGCTAGACGTAAAACAATATTATTAGTACGCGTTTACTCAATCGAACGCGAGATTTTAAGCTTTGCTAGTTGCAAAAGGGTATTATCTGATGTGATTTGTTAGTTGTTATGACGTTATGCTTATAATTATGAGATGCCACATTTCAAAAAAAAAAGTAATAATAATTGTGAGATGTATATATATATATATAGTAAGCATCTTATAATCACCATATTGACTAATGAAATTGTAATCTTTGTTCTATTGACGTTCTAAGGTGAATTAGTGTATGAGGTCCTTACGTAACTAATGTCTTTTTTCAATCAAATACTATATTAGGAGTAAGCAATATGATGTTGCAGGACATTTTGTTTATTGATTTAATTACTTGCCACGAATTCCATTATTAGCCTAAAAATAATAGGGTTTTTTTCTATATTACTAAAAAAAGTATTTCAAAAATAATATTAGCTCTGCTTTTTTTTTTTTCCTCTGTCAAGTCCGATTCTTTTAATAATTATAATAATTGTCAACAATCCTAACAATGTATTTTATTATTAACCATGATAACTATAGCAGTGACTTGTTATATGTAGAATGATGTGAAAGAAAGTAATAAAACTAACGTTGTCTTTTAAAAACTTTTTTATTAGCGCCATAAAAAGTTTTAATCCTAACAATTTTTCCTTTGATAAATGATTGATTGTTTGTTTGATTGTATTCATTTATATTGTCTTTTTCGTCGACATATTCGTGATAATCCTAGCCGACTAATTTTTCTATATCTGAATTATTTTCATGAACAGTTGTCATAAATGCTCCACATTTTATAATTAGTATTCTTTTATAATATCCTAAAGCACAGAACATAGTTCGTATAAGATGCTTTTATGATCAAATCAAATGTTTTTATGATCAAATCAAACCAGTAATCACGAACAGCTTATTCGTGCATTGATGGATAATGAATCAATGTAATATGTTTATTTGTGACCAAATTATACCTTCCATTGGTGGTTCCAATTTCTGAGAGGACGTTTGGTTTATGTATTTAGAATCATGATTTAGAATCATTTTTATTTTACGTGTATTTTTTGTGAGAGAAAACATTGTAAAAAATTATGAATCATAATTCAGAATCATGGACGAATATATAAAACAAACATCCCTGAGTATCCAATGGTGATTTTCACATGGTCATAATTGAGTTCATTCCTGATCAATCTTGTTATTAATTATTTTGAGATTATTATTTTTAAATTATTTTGACAACATTGATTATTGATATTTACACATAGTCTTGTCGTGCCCTTAATTAGTTATTACTGATTTAGGACAAAATCATGTCACTGTTGATTGCCTGATTAGAGCTAGGGCTGCTCAAATAAACCGATCACAGACAAGCAACCGAATGATACCGTTCAAAAAAATCAAAACCGATAGAAATAACTACCCAAAATGGTAATTGACGTTGTCGGTCAGTGAAACCGAATCGTCAAAATTTTCCACGAACCCATAACAGATTATGGAATTGGAAAAAAAACAATAACAAAAAGCTGTTATATCCATCGATGACAATAGCAATGAAAGGGAAAATACAACATACATGTTTCCTCTTATTCTACTACGATTAATTTGATATTTTTTCAACACCTAGACATTGTAAGATAATTTTCTGTCTTACTCTTACTCGCATGCGTCATGCATGCTTGGTTTAAAAGAGGAAGAATTCGAGAAAGCATATGCTGAATTTTAGACATTTTGTGTGAAACTCCATGATCTTTTTTCATATCTCAAAGAAGTACGAAAAATATCAATTAGAATTTAGAAGTAGACCTTTTTGTTACACTTTCGTTTTACGCCAAAAAGGTATTCTACACTTGATTCTTATTCAAATAGTAGGGCACTAGTGTCTAGATATATCAAACTCCTATAAAGAGAATTATGGCTTGGAAGTTGCTTATGTTTTAGAGGCTCGTTTGGGCCATGGCAATTGATGTTCACTTTGTCCTCTAGTTAGACGTCTTGTGATCGACGAAGGAATATTATGTGAATACTTCACAGGTGGAACAGAAAACATTGCGGTCCAAGTTCACAGACATAAATATAGTTCACGTGTAAGTTATATAGATGACAAATTACATTTATTCTCTCTAGACTAAAGTGTTTGAACAAAATGCCCCATAAACTTTAAAAGTAATAAATTTTCTTCCTGAACAACTCACCGTTAGCACGAGTCCCTCTTTTTTACCCATTCGGTTAAATTTTGAACGTTAAGTGCCACGTGGATGACACGTGACTCTCATTTTAAGGGCAAAAAAGTAATTTACTGTGTTGAGTTAGAAATATGGCAAAATTCATTCGAATTTCCCAACTTGGTTCTCGGTTTTCGGCGACTTGGTTCTCAGTTTCTAGTGACTTGGTTCTCGGTTTTTGAGCAACAGATCGGAGAAATTGAGTTGAGACTTTTGTTACCCACTTACTTTTGAGTGTTTTGACACCAACGACATGAGAAACGGCGGCCAAAATTGACGGAACCAAACTCCTCCACGGCGAGCGGCGGCGGCGACTTTGAATTCCTGCAAATCGGTGAGGATGGTGGTAGCCACTGGTCGGGATTGACTCATCTATTCTGAGTGAAATGATGGGGGCGGTGCACTTCACCACCGCCGGGACTGCAATTTTCTGAGAGGAGGTGTGGCGGCCGTGGAGGGCGGTTGCAGTGAAGCTTTTTCGGCGGGAATCGACGACAAACTTCGGGTGGGTCTTGTTCGTCTCATCACTCTGAGTTCATAGAGATCGGAATCACTCTGATCAGAGGTCGGGCGGAAAAGTTATAGCCATTGGAAGTTTTGGGTTTTTCAAAACTTTGACTGGAAAGTGTGCCTTCATCCGGCGGAGTTGGTAGCCGCAAGACACCAATCTAGACTCGGCTCGACAAGAGCTTTCCGATGAGCCTGGAGGTGTCAAAAATGGACGCCGGAATACTTGCCGGAGCTTGGTGGTCGTGCACGAGAAAGGGAGAGGAAAGAGAGTGAGGGTTAATATGTTTCTGATTAGGTGAGTTTGACCAATCTATATGGGCAAAATCGTCAATTTAGAATATAATAAAAATTAAATGCCTCAACGACTTTCACGTGACACTTAACGTTCAAAATGTAATTGAAGGGGCAGAAAAGAGAGATGCGTGCTAACGCTGAATTGTTCAGGAGAAAAACTTATTACTTTTAAAATTTAGAGGACATTTTGTTCAAACTCTTAGAGGGAATAAAAATAATTTGTCCTTATATAAATCCAAATCCTCTTTCCTAGAGAGGGGGAAAAAGAATCCAAACCCAATTAAGCTTCACAGGTATTTTTATACTCTTTGCATAAAGTCAAAATGAAAACCAATTAAAAGCCAAAAGTAATCAAACCCATTTTTATTATCTTTCTTTCTTTTGGGCATCACAAAATATATTGGGTATGGTATTTTCAACAATAACAAACAAAAACAAGGTCACAACGACAAATACATAAAGCCGAAGTTGATGACTTGAAAATCAGATATGGGGGGGCCTCGGACGCTCAACTGACCTTGCAACAATTTTTACCAAGCGGGACCCATCACAAGGCCCACCTTCCAAATCCAATTGTTCCACACTTGAACTTTTTTTTTTCTTTTAACCCTCGAAAAAGAAATTACAAATTACAAAAATAAACAAGACAGACTTTAGACCACATGACCAAACCAATACCCTAGCACTCTGGTGTGTGTGTGTGGTCTCTCTTGGGGTCATGGCAGTAGTCATAGACCAAGTAGTTCCTCTGAACCCAATCCATGGCCGACTCCTGTTGTGGGCTCAGGCCGGTGGATTGGGACGGTGAGGCTGAGGGTGGGTGACAGGAGGCGGGCTCATCCGACGTGCACCCGGCCAGCTTGAAATTTTTATATCTACCGATGAAGGGTTGGAATTTGTAATCAGCCTTGTATTTTCCATCCTCCGTGGCCCATGATGATGCATCCCATATCGACCCGTAGACCCACATTGGTCGCATAGGGAATGTGGCATCGCTCTTTCTTAGATACCTTCTTACAGGCACATCATCTACGAAGAATCTGTGTACATATATTTCATTCATATAATAGTATCTAAATATGAGCTAAGATCCTCTTGTTTCACGGGTTTAAAGCAACTCAAACTTTTTTATTACAATATTTAAAAAAAATTAAATTTTTGTTCAAACCTATAAATTAAAATTGATAATTTTTTTTAAGAATAGAAAGTAGAAGAGCTTGCAAATGTTTAAATAATAGGATTATTATCACTAGTGCCTCATGAGCTATAGGGTTATTCTCACCGTGCTTTTTATCTATAAAAACTCTCACTTGCTCTTTTAATTTTGAATTGTTTTCACTTAATCCATTATGTTGTAATTTCTATTAAAAATAAATAAAATAAAAGAGAGTAATGCATTCACGTTGTCTTTCTATTTGATTTTTTGTTAAAAATAAACATGTAAAAACCATATGGCCACACTTACCTCATATTTTTATTCTTTAATTTTAATAGAAATTCTTACAAAATGACTTAAATGGGAGAAACTCAAAATTCAGTGGATAAAGTGAGAGTTTTCAAAGTTAGAGGATAAAGTGAGAATAACCCTAAAGTTTAGGGGTACTAGGGAAATTAACACTAAATAATATATTTCATGTGGGGACCATAATGATTGGCAATTATTTAGGTGTGGCCTTAGAAAGAGTTAAAAAAGAAGAATTCAACTTTAAATTTTAGAAGATATTTTCTTCAAGATGCGGAGTCATTAAAAAATATCAGACAGTATACACGTATTAGAATAAGACATAACATGCAGTTTTTAACCGTTGCACACGTAAGACTCCGAAACTAACATGTTATCTTGTTGTAGTGCTAATTTACTCACATGATTTCAGTGGGATTCCATATTATGGCATAGTTATGGAAATCTTGGGTCGGATCAAACCAGAGATGAAACCTCATCTCTCTCCCGATGATGTTTACACTTCCACTTCCTCTGACATAAACGTTGGTCTGCAAAGTATATGGCTTGTCTGGGGTTGTCCCTAGAAACTCAATATCAATCTCATCGTGGTTCCCAGGATGGTCTTCGTTGTTAGAAAGCTGTCAATTCCCATATATATTATACCAACAAGTGAAAAAAGAAAAAACCATAGGTTAAAACTTTAATAAACTATAGGTTAAAAAACTTTAATAATTGAAAGAGAAAAAAAGTAGTGTTGAAAACGACGTATAAACTCATGAAACCCTTACATAGAAAGAAGTGATAACTCCTGCAGTGTAACCGGGTTGAAGTTTTACAGCAGTACCAAAGTATCCGGAACGATACGGTTTCTGTGACTTGAACCCGCTTCCTGTTTAGTAAAAATAATGCAGTTCATAAGAAATATGAATTATAATAATTAGTGCAATAAACACTCCACTGAAAGTGTTTTTTGATGTTGAAAAATCAGTATATAGAAAAGATCGAGAGCTCAAAACCCGGCAAGTTTATTCATTTTTTTTGGCCGCGAAAAGGGGAGGAAAAAAAAAAAGAAGTTAAAGTGACATGTAAGATGATGAACTGAGGAGACCTGAGCTATTATCAAGCCAGATGGTCAATTGGCCTTGGTCAACACTTTGATGCTTAGAACCCCAGAGGTTCCTAAAGCCCTGATCAAAGCCAATGGAGTTTACTTCCGAGCTCGGGTTGTACCCGGGAGATGGTGGAGGACCCTGTGCACTTGTTGAAAAAATCATGAGAAAGAATAAGAGTAGTGAAATAAGACGAGCCATGAAGATAAAAAGTGGATTTGGAGGGCGTTGTTTGGTTCAAGAAAACAGAGTTACTCTGCTTCAATGCAGGGGAGAAACAGAGAATTGTATTAGGATATATATATATATTTTTTTCCCCCTTCTCTTTTGTGACTGAAGAGAAATGGCTACAATGGTTGGATATAAATAGAGAAGGTCATTGGACCCACAGCACAAGTAAGGTGAGAAGTTGGTTGAAAGGCATAGGGGAGTTATACAAGGAGACAAAAGTTTAACCCATCACGGATAATGTGGAGGAAATTTTGGCTCGAGTTTTTGGGTTTTGCATTTTCGGTTTCAAACCCAATTTGAGAAAGCTTGTGTAGATGAGAAAGAAAATAAAAAATCACCAAAAACATATTAAAAAATTAAAATTTTTGTTAGTTATGAGTTTTGTTCGGTTGGAAAAGCAAAGGTGAACGAAGATTTTGGATCAATTGAGACGTTAAGGGGGTATCTTTCCCATAGTTTCCTTCATGGCGTGTTGAGTTGTGCACCACCTGCATGATCCATGTCACCAAAATGGTTAAAGGCCATTATTTGACGATTTACGTATACATTTTTTGGGTCCAATAATCAGTTGTGCTTTCCAATTAGAAGATGAATCTTTAAAGCTTTGGTATAAGAGGGAGAAACGTGGGGGAATTAACTCGTCTATTTTTGGAGAAGTGAAGTGGAGAGATTAACATGTAAGTTGTATCATGCTTTATTTGGACGTGATTCCGCAAAATAGTTATGTAATTTTAGGCATGATTATTTGTTTCATGTTATGGTGAGTTCTTCTTTCATTTAATGTGGTAGCTAAGGGCGTAGTTAGCTTGAAGTCTAAAATATATTTGTTGACACTGATACGTCCTCTAAGAGATTTGTTTCAGAGAATAGTATTAATCAAAATTGTAGAATAGTATTAATCAAAATAGTCTACTTCGAATCGAGTAGCGACAAAATGTTGAGAGAGAGAGACGTAAGAGAACACTGTTCAATATCCGTTAACTATGTTCTCGGAAGTGATTTGTGGTCTAGTAAATATTGTTTGGACATTCTGAACCCAAACGCAATCAAAGAACGTTTCCTATTTTGCTTGATGAACCTTTTTAATTGCTTATAGTGTTAAATAATGCTAACTTTGTGCCAATTTTCATGGTCAAATAGTTTGCCTCGTCCTAGTTTTAATGTGACGTTTGGTAAATGGATTCGTACCCTGATTTGAATCATGGTTCACTGTTCGCTACAGTGTTTTCTCTCACAAAAAATATACGTAAATCGAAAATAATTCTAATCCATGTACTAAACGTCTCCTAGAGATTTGTGAGACTAAATTAGAATTCACCAATAAAGGGGTTATTCCAATTCCTATGAATGGATAAATATCTACACAATCGTTTTACTTAATACAGTTATTTCACTAGTAGCCACATTTAAAAATTAAAAAGGAAAAGAAATTCCCGGGGACCCTTGGGACAAAGTAGTTAGCAAAATGAGGAGGTAAGTAATGTGAATCCAATTCGTTGAACAACCAAAATATATATATATATATATATATATATATTTCCAAGTTTAACTTGGAATTACTCCACGTGGCAACTTCTCAACATAAACCTCTTCAATTTAAGAAAAGACTAATGCCTCGTTTATTTCATTGATTCGAGTTTTCAGTTCTAGATTTTTACAATAAAAAATTCTCAGAAAATGTCGTATATCAGCTCGAATTGAAAATTTAAATATGCAAAGCGAACGAGACTTAAAATGTTATTGTTTCTTAAAAAAAAAATGAACACACTTTCAGTGGTGAGTATTACAAACCTCTTAGTGTAATCTCTCATATATCACCACATTTTTTGCTATAAGAACATTATAATATGGTTGAATATGATTGGAGTCGGTAACGGTAATGATCATATAGCTTACGTTTACACTTGTTTTGGTTGTACATTGTAGTTAGAGTACAACTAAATTTGACCTACCATGCTGCGAAATTGCAAATTGAAGTTTGACAAATTAAACTAGTGACAATGCGAATAAGAAAACAATTAAAAATGCGATTCATTACTTAAGTCAAATGGCAGGGGAAGCTCAGCATGTGGATATGAAATAAAGGAGCAAATCCTTGTTTTTAGTTTTGTGTTTCCTCTTCTCTTTTTTTCATTCATATTGCACAACCTGCTGAAAAGCCGGCCAGGTTGTCGCTTGGAAAACTACCCAAAACCTTGGGTTTACTTGGAATTTAAGTAGGCACAAGCCAAGTGGCAGAAGAAAAAACAAGGTCATGTTGAAAATTAATTGTAATATTTTGTGGTCGAATTTGCAAATGATGTAAACAAGAGAGCATAGTTTTTTAAGTAAATATTATTCAAAATTACTTTTTTGGTAGAACTGACAAAAACAGGAGATCGCCTAAGATTTGGGTATCTTATGAATTAATTTAGAAACCTAAATTTAAAACATGGCTCATATAATTATAAGCTTCAAAAAAATGCATGGGAATGAATTTTATTTTATTTTTTTTCTCTCTCCATGCTGCTAGAGATGTTCAATTGTACGTACCATATATGTGAACACTTGTTAATATCGTTTTCCTTTGGCCTTTGCTAATATATTTACAATGTGGTTCACGATAGAACCATGTATAATTTAAGACATTTTTTTCGATGTTCTCTTGCTTAAATTTAGTTAATCTTAAGCTTATAATATGAATTAATTTAACTAAATTGACTGCAGACTACTTCTACATATATTTTTAATCATTTCATTGGTACATATAGTAAAGTAATTTAGTCGCTATGAGTTATGACACTAGCAACGAAAAAGAAAAAAAAATCTTTTTTGGTAAATATAAATATATATATATATATATATATATTTGCTATTGGCTACATGATCGACCAGCAAGCTGCTGGTCAAATTAGTACACCGCCCAAATATATTTCTGCAAAACATCAACTCATACATTTATTTTGGAGGGCGATGATTAACTTCCAGACGCATATTAATATATTTTCCATGCAATATTTCCACAGCTCACATGTATTAGACAAAAAGGTTTTCTTCGAATATTTTGAAACATCCCGGGCTTTCAAAAAGTTATGTTCAAAGAAAAAATATATCGCCCAAAAAAATCTGATAATGACTGAATTCCTAAACGATCATCGTTCACTACATCATTAATTAATTATATACAAAGAAAAAAGTGAAGATAAAAGTTGTGGAGAAGCTAAGAGCACACGTACTACTCACGAGGACTCAAATCATATATCCCTCTAAAAACAAAAATATACATCTGCTGCATTAATTTCCATGTCAATTGGTCCATTTTCAGCAACATCTTTACAACGCTCATATATGTACATTTTCAATACAGTACATCAGCTAAAACATGACTCATGTTATGTTTTTTTTTTTTTGCTAGGAAATTAATATTTGATTTTCAAACCCATATTATAAATTTTTCCAATTCCGTGCATGTGAGAGCCGATTTTTCAGACCAGTTAATTAATTCAAAATGTGGAAAAACATATATAGAGAATATGCACGTAATATGTGTGTGTGTATATATATATATATATATTGTTAGGCAAAAGAGTATGTTGTATAATTAGTTATCTTAAGTCGCTTGGTCTTAGGCCTACGTGATTAAATGCATGGGGCCCCTAACTCCTGCCTGCCGACAGATAATTAATCAATATATGTATATGCTTCATCCCTCAGCAGTTCGTACGTTTTTTCTATGTACTAAAATTACTTGAGAGGCCATTGAATGCCGATCAACATTGGAAAATGAAAGTCTAGACATTTCAAATACCACGCGTCCAAGCTTTAGATCACGAAGGTACTTTGTAGGGACCCCCAACGTTTTAGATGTGTTTTTGATTGAGAGTGCTTCGTGAAAGAATGGACTTGATTGATATATACTTTACTCGGCCAAGTAAACTCCCCGGTTACTTCTCTTCTTCTGTGAAAACTTACACAATTAACAAACGTACAAGGAGGTTTTGATACATTTTTTTTTTCTTGAAATTTTATTTTTGGAAGTGAGGGATATGAATTTTAGACCTCAATGTTGGAGTTGATCAGTGTATCATGTTACTGTTCTAATTAGCTAAAACTGACTATATTTTGATGTATTTTTTTCTTTAACTAAAACTGATTATATGGTTTGATGTATTTTTTGATCTCGATAATAAAGAATGAAAAGGAAAGAAAAAGAAGCCCTCGATCATCTTTATAATTAAAGCTATCAAACAGATTGAAGCATTGCACTAACAGATTGAAGATCAATGAAGCATTGGCACTCACTAGTAGAAATTTGAGATTTAACGACCGTTAATAACCGTCGTTAAAAAATTAGATGACGGTTAAAAAAATTGTCGTCTAATCGAGAGTCGTTAAATTACTGTACGATTTAACGACGGTTTTTATCCGTCGTTAAATAAAATATTTGACGACGGTTTATATATAAAACTATCGTTTAAGATCTTTCCAAAATGATAATTTTGGCAGTTAGGTTTCACATTTAATGAAAATTTCTGGAAACTGACGTTAAAAATAATATATACAACGATGATTTTAGGCTAACACATTAGACGATGGTTTCTTATAAAATCGTTGTTTAATTAGAGACGTTAAATATTATTATTATTATTATTTTTTTTGTAGTGACTACGTACTCTACTAGATAATTAAGTGAAAGATTGACCTTCTAGTGGTCCAAGGGCAAAAGCTGCTAGCTATCCTGATCTATTTAATAATCCTAAGCATCAAATCTTATAAAATATTTACCTTAAAATTAGAAAAATAAAAATGACCCTTAAAGGTCCTAATATTATATATATAGAAATATGTCTGTGTCTATACAAGCACATATATATGATATGTCCACGAATTTAACAATAATTCGATATATGTCTTGCTATTTGCACAAACCCACTTGATCATTATTTAATTAGGTTGTATTTATTACATAATCTTTCGTCACTTCTCACGCTTATATATATATATAAGATATTCTATTTTGTTGCTAGGAAAGTACCAGGGTACAACGACAAGTTTAATGACTAGCCGGGCAAAGACCAGCATTAATATTCTAACTTTGTATTTAACGATCCGGATAATAAGGAGAAATGATTGAGCAAGATAAACTAATAATTAATTGAGATCTGAGACCATATATATAACAATATCCTCATTAATTTAATCATCTCAATTTCCACAAAAGACTCGCCAAATTCACTTCCAAAATTTAAGGAAATTTAACTTATATTCTTCCGATGAAGAGCCTAATCACATTGATGAATAAGATCTTTATCAAAGTGCAGTCCCAACCCTCTTGAGTTCCCATATAATTACATACAAAAATCAAGGAGAGAAATTATAATATTAATATTCATGGGTACATTCCAAGTTCATAACTTTATTAAGTACCTTTTTTTTTTTGCTAATAAAAAAGTTAGCACATCTGGGTATATATCCATTCACAAATTTCATATATCTCAGTGCATAATCTGGGATTTCATTTGAATTAAGATAAAATTACAGAATTTACTCTTAAGAATGCATAAATCTAGACTTTTATCTTTACTCTTGATAAATACCATTTTATTGGTGTAATTATTTGACTAAAAAAGTTATGAATCAAGAGTAAATGGTAAAAATCCTAACCCATAAGGTATTTGTTAAGATTATCTTTTTGATTAATGGTTGATTTTGGGTTTGTCAAATACTTTGCTTGCATGCAATATATCTCCTATTAAGATATTATCATATACTTGCTTTAGTAGATACGACAAGGTGTGTAAATCTATGAACAAGACATCCAGTTTACATCCTTATAACTGCCAGCATAGCACGTACATCTAGGTTAATTTGAAATGTGTACGCTTTCATATTTAGACTTGGACTCTATTCAGAAAACAATAATTTGTCTAGTTTTCTATTGGCAATTCGATAATTAATTTAGATTTCATAAATTTTATAGTAGCACTTGTCAGTACAATTTCTTCCAAGAGTTTGCTTAGCAAGAAAGTAAATATATTGAGATGACCGGCATGTGCTAATGTCTATTTTGTATGTGAATAATCAAAGACACATTGTCAACAACGCAGAAAAACTATACATATTTGGCAAGGCACTAATTTTTTTTTTTTCTTAATTTGAAGTCAAAAGATAGGATTCGCATGCTACCGACAGTTTGATATGCTTGATACGTATACCATCCATTGCATTAGATATATCCTCTTGTACGTATTTAAATTGACTCTTTTTTTCATCATTTTTGGTGACGTACATAAATGATAGCCATATATATATATATATATATATATATAAAAGAAGGGCTATAGATAAGAAGGTTTAGGTGTACGTGATATGCATGGTTTGGACTTGGCTAGGGATATTAAGCTATTAGCAGTTTGTTGCTTTTATGATTAATGCAG
This sequence comes from Morus notabilis, assembly GCF_000414095.1. NCBI lineage: Eukaryota > Viridiplantae > Streptophyta > Magnoliopsida > Rosales > Moraceae > Morus > Morus notabilis. Next base: position 293,485 of record NW_010367841.1, on the reverse strand, counting down.
ATAGTATAATGTATAATATAAGGTCATGGATATGTATATGCATGAACATATACATCATGCAACATCAGAATATATATATATATATATAGTATTAGTATACTATTTTTTTTTTTGTTTTTGTTTTTTGGCTTTTGCAACGATAAGATCATGACATGGATACGCTGGTGAAGTCCCTTGGCATTTTTGTGCCATTACGGTACAAGACATTCTGATGTATGAGTTAGTGAGAATCTTGTTATCGCTCGATCATGCTTAATAAAGCAATAACTTAAAGTAGGGAAATCCAATTATATATCTTATATAATTTAGAAAGGACAAGCATGGGTAGATAACATTTTTCACGTCCCAATCAATTTTGACAAATTTGGCAGACGCGACATTACTTAACATGTTGTCCTAAAGATACTACTAATTACTATAGCTTTTGTATTCCTCTCTTCTCCACACATATTTATTATGATATTGAGAATTCTACAACAAGGTATGAGAAAATACCTCAATAATAGGGGTTAGTTTAATCGTTAATAAGATTCACATAATTATTTTTTTAAACTGGTTTGATTAAATTATTTTAAATTTTAGGAAGTGGGAAGAGTGGCCGAAAACAGGTTATAAGAAATGTTAAAATTCAATGTAATTAAGTTATAATCTTTTTTAAAATGCAAATAACCAAAAAATTCTAAAGATTAGTGGAGGTGTACCAATTTCTCGTGACACGTTACTAACTTCCCTGGCGCAAATCTACTTGTTGTTAGTAAATCAGTAAGAGTATCTCATTTACAATACTGTACACATAGGATATTTCATTTATACATAATGGTGCGCAAACCATTATAGATTGAAGACAAGTTAATTGATAGAAAAATGAGACGACACTCATGAAACGTACCTTGTATCAAAGATAATCAAGATTTGATGGGCAATAATTTGATTATGACACAGCACAATGAAAGATTCTTTGAAGTACTTAAGTTATTACTTTACAATTTAGTTTTGAGTAATTTTATTTTAAAGCTAATTCTAAGAATGGGATTATGTAACATCATGTTATGATAAATACAAAACATTTTATCACAATTATAGTCCTAAATAATCTTTATCACTAATTTTTAAAGTTTTATCACAGTGTTTTATTGATGTAAATGTTATCCGCTGATCATGTAAAAACGATTTTATTTCAATGGTATTTTGCAATGCGGTTAATCTTTTTTTGCTTGATCAATACCACTCCTTAATTTAAGATTTTATACATGCATGTTTGAATATTGAAAACGACTTCTTTTATTTCAATAAGAGAACTTTTTTATGAGCAAAAAACAAACGTTGCCCATTATTTTTGTTACTTTTTTTAGAATGCCCAAAAAGGAATAAGGTTGTATTCGTTATTATTTATTAAGATAGAACCTTTCCTACGTACACCTAAGGCTGAATAACACATTCAAACTCCATCATTACGAAAAAAACAAAAAATCATTAGAAAGGATCTTATATCAAACAACTTTAAATTGTTTTATAATAATAATAATATAATTAATAAAAGATAGTTACTACTTCACTTTGCAGTATAAAACCTGAATATCTTTAAAATACTTATTAGGTAATTTTTTTATCTCTAAAATATTTAAAAAAAATTGTTATTTTTCAACTCCCTTCTAATAAATTGTCATTACACTCGAAGTTTTAAGTTTAATAACTTATGGGTTGAAATATGATGCATGGATCCAACGCCTCCAAATTGGTCCTTCAAGCTTAGAAGACTTAAGTAGCGCACGTTTTTCTTTTCTTTTCTTTTTTTTTTCTTTTTTTTTTCTTTTTTTTAATGATAATAGTTCAGAATCGTAATTTGCAAGAACAAATTGACTACTTTATTGATGAATCCATGATATATAGAGGAAGAATAATATGTGTCGTACAAACAAGTTTGCACATGTTATTGCTGTGCGTTGATCAATATTTTTTGAATCAGGTTTGTAGTATTCATTTTTTCTTGAGCATTTCTTCTAATTTTAAAGCACAAATTATACGGTAATATTTTTAATTTTTCTTCAACATTTGACATATACGCTAGAACGAGAACAGAAACGGCAAGCATTTAAGTACTGCACCAAATAGCAAAAGTCAGATTTCTTTATGCTACTTGTTAAAATTATGGGTAATTTTGATAAATATCTTTAAAAGTGTATAGGTAAAAATTTTTATCTTTTACTTTAAATTTATAACCTTTTTAATTAAATAATTATTTTAATAAAAAAATATTTATAAAAATAAATAATAAAAATTCAGCATTTTTAAAATCAATATAATTTTCTCTAAGCAGATCATCAAGAAGAGTCCAACCCTACTTCATTGGGTAGTGCCTAGCAGGCCTGATGAATTTCACCTTTTGCTCCAACCCAGAATTAAGGGCCCACAAGGGAACACCGGTTTCATAGAACAAGCCATCAGAACCTTACAAGGTGACAAATCCAATTTGCTTTCACAACTTTTGCAAGCTCCAGAGAAGCGTCTTGAAAACAATCAATCCGTTCAGTTCGTGATTAGAATTTTTAATTTGAGTTGAGATGTGATTTTATATGAGAACTTTTTATTGTAGTAAAAAAGTTAAATGTGACTGATTCTGAGAGCTTTTTACTGTAATAAAATTTAAATTTTAAACTCGAATCGGTGAAATGAACGGGACATATCATCAATACAAGTGTTATGTCTGCATTTTGACAAATTCATAATAGCACAATAAAGATAAAATAATTATCATGGTTTGATTGTAAGATCCAAGTGCAAAGCGGGCCGCCTTTTGTAACGTTTTCTCACGCAACCAGCGGACTGGTACATTTATCCCAGTAATCAACATGAAATCATTCCTGACAAAATTAAGGATTGAAATATAATAAATGAGAATAATTCGAGAAAGGAAAAAAAAAAAAAAAGATGAATATTCTAGTGGATAAATCACAAAACGATTAAGTAATTAGAACCTCAAAAGCCACAAGTTGGTCCATCTCTGTGGAAAATTTCATTGTAATACTCACTGTTGGAAACCCTCATCAGCTCCAAATTAAACATCCACATATATATCAAAAGGCATGTGCATCAGAAATAAACTTATAATCTCCAAATAAAAACAGTGTTACTTGAATCAGAAATTGGCTTAAATATTGAATCAGAAAGAAACAATTAAAAAAAATATCACACGATTAGAGATAACAGGAATAACGAAAACACATACAGCAAAGCAATCGTCAACATTACAGATAAATGTAGACGTCATCTTCGGAAAGGTTTGTTGGGGCAAATCATTGCTAGAAATCGCCGGAATCGGCAAGTCTTGTCAGAGAAAATTGTCGAGAGCACAAAGTATATCCATCGCCGTTAGAGAGGGCTTCTGAAAAAGTAAAGATGGGAATTTATTTTTATTTTTAGCTAAGCACTGTTTTTATTTTTGTGTGGGGTATGTTACTGAACCGATATTTACAATTCATTTTCTAATTACAATTTTGTGATTGCCTCTTTTATTATTTTTATAAATGCCCTCAAGTGTATGCCTCATATCAAAATAACTCCTGATATTTTTTAAAAAATCGTTCAAAATTCCCCTGATTCATTAAAAAATATATATATATATATCAACATGCTCCCAGTACAGAAGTTGGACTTAGGTTGCGATAGGGCCGAAGTACAGAGTTGCCAGCGAGGGCTGCAATGAGGGTGACAGGCTTGGGTTACTCGGATGATGAATGTAAAGTAGGGGAGCAATCTTGCTGATTATATGAATTCTTTACAAATAAGATCATTATTTCCTCTAACATTTGAAATAATAATACGCTAAACTTTGATTATTTGCTACTGCAGCGAGATTCAAAAATTCCCCAATAGGTAGATGGCTTATTTGGGGGGGTTTTTTTTTTTAATAATATATGCACACGAGTTGAAAACTTGAGTTTAAAAATGAATTTTATGTGAAAGAAAATATTATAGTAAATAAAGTTGAATTTTAATTTTTGTGAAGAAAAATACTGTCGTAAAAAAGAAATTGAGTGTCATTCGAAAAAAATGAATAAAATTATAGAATTTACCATTAAGAGTGTATGAATCTAGATTTTAACCCATTATTCTTGATTAATATCCTTTTGTTAGTATAGTTATTTAACTAAAAATGTTATTAATCAAGAGTAAAGAATAAAAATATTGAACCATGTAATTTCAAGAAGTATTTGCCTCCTTTCCCCTTCAAATTGAGAAAAGAACACCCTTCGTGATTACCAAATTTTTGATCATTTTCTTCACAATTATTTATCATGGTAGTATTCAAAGTAATGAATCAACCCTTAAGATAATTATTTATCTGTTTTTTATTTAAGAAGGAATAGTTCTATCTTGTATATTAATATTTCCGGTTACTCACTTTATTGTGTCCCCAAGATGCAAGGAATAAGATTTAGTATTCTCGAAATCCATACCGAGTAAATCAAAAGACATAAATCCACTAATAAGAGCCTACTAATAACTCGGGATTAAGATTATTCTATACATGACTATCGGTAGACTCAATTAGAATTTCTATACTTAACAGAATTTATCAGAAATTCATATTATGTCTTGTTCCAGTCCTACATAATCTCTTTATGTAAAATACACTCATTCAATATCCTTCTGTATCAACAATGCATATAAGCTCGTTCCATTTTTAATGAAAATGATATGTATTAATAACGTTTGAATTAAAGATTATGAACTTTAATTAAATTCATTATAAACTCATTCTGATTATTATTTTTAAATATTATCTTTTAGTATATAACACTTATATTCAATATTTAAGGTCATATAAATAATTGTAGAATTTTAATGATAATCATAAAATATACTAAATACATGTACATAAAATAATAAAATTTATCTTTTATTAATAAATAATAATATTTTTTGTTATATCTCGTGTTTTTAAGATACTATTTCTAACAATTAGACACTACAAGTAACTTCTTTTTTTTTTTTTTTGCTAATCAGACACTACAAGTAAGGACCCGTTTAGAATAGTTTATGCTTGTGCTTTTAAGTAGTAGAAAGGGATAAACATAAGTTGAGACTTTTTACTTAGTATTCGGATAGTGCCTAAAAAATATTTTTATATTTAAGAAGAGTTGTTGAATCTATTTGGTAAAAAAGTTAAAAATACTTATTGCTATAAAAAGTAATGTAATAAAAGGATATAAATAATATATTTAATTTGTTCACAAATAAAATGTTAAAAATGTAAGTGGACGTTTAGTTCATAGATTCAGAACCATTCACGGTTTACGTGTGTTTTTTGTGAGAGAAAACACTATAGCGAGCCACGAACCATGATTCGAATCATGACATGAATCCTCATACCAAACACCACATAAATAAAAAAGCTTTTCATAGGCACAAAGGAGATGACTTGTTCCATAAGTGCTTAAAAGAGTCAAAACTTTTGAACTTGTTTAGTAAAAAGTCAAAAAACACTTATTGTTATAAAAAAAATAACGTAATAAAATAATATAAATGAGATATTTAATTTGTTGTTCACAAATAAAATGTTAAAAATATAAATAAAAATGATTTCATAAGCACAAATGAGATGACTTGTTCTATAAATACATAAAAAAGCTAAAAGTACTTTAAAATTATCTATCTAAATATATTCAAAAGCAAGTTTTAAATTAAATAAACTAGGAATTATTTTTTTTAAACCAATTCAAACGGCCCTAACTTAATTACGGAAATCATAACTAAAATGAATGAAATGAAACGTAGACCTCGTTTATTTCACCGATTTGAGTTTTTAATTCTAGATTTTTACAGTTTAAAAGTTTCAGTAAATGTCACATTTAACTTTTCATGTTACAGTTAAAATCTTTCAAAAAATATTATATTTCAATTCGAATTAAAAACTCGAATCGGTGACGGGAATAAGGCCATAAAAACAAAGAGATATTGAGACTAAATAGTAGTTCACTTTTTAAGGCAGAAATTTCAGTATTATCAACTTCTTGATACAAGAGGAGCAATTGTCCTGAAATCAACACTCTGTCCTCACCGGTAAGTGCTTCAGCGCTCCGAATGTGTATGGAATATGGATGGAATCCGTGACACCCCTTTGTCTGAGGTCTCCTTCGTTATTTATAGCAATATGGGCCCAAGTTGTGGCCTAGATCGTGGGTCACCTTGTAGTCCACTGACGAATATGATATATTTTCCCCTCTATTTTCCTTAACGGGAATCTGATTTTCGTACAACAGCGTTTGGTTGAATTCTATAAGGGAACACAGAATTGAAACCTTACTTATTTCACGGATTTAAATTTTATTATAATAAAAAAAATTTATATAAAATTATTTTTTAATTAAAATTAAAAATTTAAATAAGCAAACTAAACTCAATCTTTTTCGATCTAAGACAAACCCACAGCAGTTGGCAACGTAAACTTCGTCAAGAGTGTCTCAACATTGAACGCCAAATTAGGGGTAAAATATTTCTTTTATGTGATTCTTGTTCTTTTCCTAATTAACCCTGTTTCCATTTTGGCTTTTTTTCTTCTATTTTTATTTTATTTTAATCCCAATTTGTTTAGATTTGTTCGTGTATCGAATTTGGATTGATGGGTATGTATGTTTTATGTTTTTGGTAATGGGTTTTCTTTAGATATTGAAAGAGGAGAAGATTGTGCAGAAAGCTATCAGAGAGGCTGCCAAGAGCAACGACATGGTTTCTGCCAAGGTAGTGAATTACAAAACTTATGTTAATTGTACGACATTCATATATTGAGCTGTTCAGATTAATGACGAGGGTCAGAAAATATGTATTTTTTGCTCCCATTATTCAACCAAATGGATACAATAGTAAACCTTTCTAGCTATTTTTGTATTGGGTTGCCCAAGCCTCAGGAGGAAGCAAATTGTGCAAAATTCGTACATACATAGGAGGTGAGAGTTCTATTCACACCACTTTGTTCAAATGTACGGTTATAAGTTAGTAAGGCGTTATTTCTTTACCTGATAAAAATATATAAGATAGTTTGTTGGATAAATTTTATTTTTAGCTCCTGAGCTACTTAAATTTTGAAAATGAGTATATATGTCCTCCGAATTATGAAACGTTATTGATTTCGCTCCTTTCGTTCAATTAATGGACAGAATAGATTACGTGGCAACATTTAGAACGGTGGTTTATAATTTCGTTCGTTTTATCGATTTGAGTTTTGTTATAGTAAAATTTTTTTATAAACAGTCATATTTAATTTTTTTATTACAATAAAAAATTCACATAAAATCACATCTTAATTTAAATTAAAAACTCTAATTAGCGAATTCAACGTACCAAATTATATATCACCATCTGACTACCCTTTCCCACCATATTAGTTTCCCCCCCCCCCCTCGATAAAAACGAGTTCTTCTTCCTTTCTTACCATATCAGTAGCTTCTTTTAAATTGGCCTGGCTGAGGTTGGTTAGGGTAAAAAAAACTTCAAAATTGAAAGACCCATGGCAAGTAGTAGCCAATGGTGTTCAAGATCAAGCAATGAACACGAGTTAAGCTTTGAATTTAGTAGAGGAGAGATTGAATAAAAATGGCATAGGCTTTGTAGATGTAAGCTTAAACCAATGATTCGAACTGTGAGAACACAGGAGAACCTGGTGCAAGGTTCTACGATTGTGCAAAATACGAGGTTAGAAATTTTTTGTTTTTTTCCTCAAGTGTTAAGAATCGTGGCTTTTTTAGCATTATTTGATGAAATGTTTGGGCCTTTCTTTTTGTAGAAAGGCGTTAATCCAGAATGTCGACATCTTATTTGGATCGATCCTGCTCCGACAAGGATTGACTAAGTTGATTTGTTAAGGAGAGTTAATGCCGTTGAGGAAGAAATTGAGAAGTTACAAAAAAATATTATGAAAAAGGAAGAGGAAATGGCAGGACTGCAAGCAGAAATATTGAGGAAGGATACTGAAATTTTGAAGCTGAGGTGGGAAATTAAGGCCTCCTTCGCGCATTCGAGTTGAGATGTGATATTTTTTGAAAATTTTTAACTGTAACAAAAGAAATTAGATGTGATATTTTTTAAGAGTTTTTAACTGTAACAAAAGAAGTTAGATGTGATATTTTTTTGAGAGTTTTTAACTGTAAAAACCTAAAACTGAAAATTCGAATTGGTAAAATGAACAAGACTTGAGCAACTAAAAGGGATCATTATTTTGTTGTTGTTTTGTTGTTATTTTGGGCTTTTAAGTGATCTGGGTTCTTTGATGTTATTTGGGTTTGTTGGTTAGTGAGTCTAATTAGAATAGGCAAACGCTGAGTTGGCAAGTTAGTTAGTTAGTTAGATATTAGCCAATGTAACAGAGTCTCTTATCCTTGTATAGAAAGATAGGCGGTCAATTCTCAAGCCTATAAATAAGAGTCATAACCAGTGAAATAGATATAGAGAGAGAGAGATCTGAGAGAATTCTAGAGAAAGAACTAGGGGAATAGAGAGAGAGGTTGTGTGAATCTTGTATTTTGGGGTTCTAAGGGATTCTTGATCTTGTTGTTTTCACTGTGTTTGTAAAAGTTCTTCAGAGGAAATAAAAGCTTGCTTTCTTGGGAATTCTTCATTTGTGCAATTTATCTGGGATTTCTCTACAACTAGTATTAGAGCCATTAATGGCATCAACCAAATTTGATATAGAGAAGTTCACTGGAAGAAACGACTTCAGTTTATGGAGACTCAAGATGAGAGCGTTGCTAGTTCAATAGGGATTGGAGGAAGCTTTAGGAGGAGAATCGAATCTTCCAAGTACTCTCTCGGATAAGGAGAAGAAGGAGATTCTCAACAAAGCGCACAGTTTGATCATTCTGAATCTTGGTGACAAGGTGTTACGTGAGGTGTTGAAGGAGAAAACTGCAGGGGTTGTGTGGATCAAGCTGGAGCAGTTGTACATGACGAAGTCGCTGGCAAACAGGCTTTTCTTGAAAGAGAAATTGTATTCTTTCGCCATGGCAGGGTCGAAATCCTTGGAGGATCATATCGATGAGTTCAACAAGATCCTCTCTGATCTTGAGGACATCGAAGTGAAGGTGGAAGATGAAGACCAAGCCATCATTTTACTCAATTCTCTGCCAGAGTCCTATGAGAACTTCGTTGACACCATGATGTATGGGAGAGATTCCTCGAGTCTGGAAGAAGTGCAATCTGCACTGTAATCGAAGGAATTGAAGAAGAAGTCCACTGCATAGGAAGAGACTGCTAAAGGATTAACAGTGAGAGGAAGACCAAAAAAGAGGGACTTCTAGCCCAAGAACCATTCAAGATCAAAGTCCAAGTCCAAGAAGAAATGTTTTCTATGCCACAAAGAGGGTCACTTCAAGAAGGATTGCCCAGAGAAGATTATGATAGCACATAGGCATTGGTAATTTCAGAAAATGATGAACAGAATGAATGAGTTTTAGATTCTGGGTGTTCATATCACATGACCCCTAATCAATCTTGGCTTGGATCTTATAAGAAGATTGAGGTAAGGTGTTGTTGGAGAACAACAAGGAATGTTCTGTGATTGGGGTTGGTGAGATAAAGCTGAAATTGGCCAATGGCACTATTAACATTTTGCAGGAAGTGAAACATGTTCCTGAACTTAAGAGGAACTTGATTTATGTTGGGATGTTAGATGCAAAGGGCTATTGTATCAAGATTGGAGAAGGGTCAACGAAGATTACAAGAGGCTCCGTGTTGGTGATGAGAAGAGAAAAAAAGAATGGGTTATACATTCTGCAGGCTCAAACAGTCACTGGTGCAGTAGCAATGGTGCAATCCAAGGAAACAGAACAGCTCATCTGTGGCATAGGAGGTTGGGGCATATAAGTGAAAAGGGTCTGAAAGAGTTATGCAAACAAGGCTTACTCAATAAAGAGAAGCTGGCAAGATTGCAGTTCTGTGAGCATTAGTGTTTGGGAAGTCACACAGGGTGAAATTCAGCACTGGAATTCACAGGACAAAGGGAACCCTTGATTACATCGATTCAGATTTGTGGGGGGCTTCAAAGGTCGAGTCAATTGGAGGTGTCAGGTACTTCTTGTCCATACTAGTTGATTATTCTAGGAGAGTATGGATCTACATTCTTAAAAATAAGAATGATGCATTTGATCACGTCAAGAAATGGAAAGTACTGGTGGAGACACAAACTGAGAAGAAGGTTAAAAGGCTCAGAACAGATAATGGCCTTGAATTCTGTGCTGGGGTTTTCAATGAGTACTGTAAGGAGTGTGGGGTTGCTAGGCATCATACAATCACGGATACACCACAACAAAATGGATTGGCTGAAAGAATGAACAGAACAATCATGGACAAGGTAAGATGTATGCTGTCAGAATCAGGGCTGCCTAAAAGTGCATATTTTTGGGGTATCCTGAGGGAGTAAAAGGGTATAGATTGTGAATCTATGATGCTGGGAAGCCAAAAATCATCCTAAGTAGGGATGTGGTCTTCAATGCGGTAGAAATGTATAAGGATCTGCAAAAGACCAATGAACCAGTGGCAGACACATCAGCCCATGAATTTGAAATTGAGGTGGAGCAAATGCAGATATTACCAATGAAGGTGGAGCTCAAGAGTAGGTCCAGATTCCACAGCAGGAAGTGGAGACACATCCATTGCAGGACTACCACCTAACAAGGGATAGATCAAGAAGAGAGATAAGACCTTGATCGCCTTTGCATTGACAGTGGCAGTGAGTCCTGATGATGATGGAGAGCCAAAAACCTATAAAGAGGCAATAAGTTCCGAAGATGCTCAGAAGTGGAAAGAGGCTATGGATGATGAGATCCAATCTTTAAACAAAAATGAAACCTGGATTCTAGTTCCTAAACCTACAAACCAGAAAATAGTTGGCTGCAAGTGGATTTATAAGAGGAATGAAGGCATTCCAGGTGTGGAGAAGGCTAGACACAAGGCAAGATTGGTTGCTAAGGGGTTCACATAGAGAGAAGGGGTTGATTACACTGAGGTGTTCTCACCAGTTGTGAAACACAGCTCAATCAGAGTGTTGTTGGCACTAACTGCGAGATTCAATCTGGAATTGGAGAGCAAATTTTCATGAATCAGCCAGATGGTTATGTGCAGCCAGGACAAGAAAATCTGGCATGCCTCTTGAAGAAGTCCTTGAATGGATTGAAAAATCCCCAAGGCAATGGTACAAGAGGTTTGATATGTTCATGACAAGGAATGGTTTCAAGAGAAGTAGTTTTGATAGCTGTGTACTATAGAGAAGTCTCTAAGCATAAGTTTATCTACTTGCTACCATATGTAGATGATATGTTGGTGGCTTGTCAAGACATGGAAGAAATCAACAAAGTCAAGGCTATGTTGGAGTCTGAATTTGAAATGATGGAACTGGGGTCAGCTAAAACGATCCTAGAGATGGAGATTCATAGGAACAGAAGCCAAGGATTGTTATTCCTCACTCAGAAGGGATATTTGGAGAAAGTTCTTGACAGGTTTGGGATGAGCAAAGCCAAACCAGTTTCTACTCCTTTAGCACAGCACTTTAAGCTATCCATTGCAGATTCTCCTACGTCAGAAGAGGAGGAAAGACACATGAGTACAGTACCTTATGCCAGTGCAGTTGGGAGCCTTATGTACTCTATGGTGTGTACAAGACCGGATTTGGCTCATGCTGTAAGTGTGGTTAGCAGATATTTGGCAAGAGCAGGAAAAAGGCACTGGGAAGCTGTCAAGTGGATTTTAAGATACCTGGGGGGAACTAGTGGAGTAGGGCTGTGTTATGGAGATAAGGATGACAATGGAAGTTGTGTACAAGGCTTTGTGGATTCAGATTATGCAGTAGATCTTGACTCAAGAAGATCAACTATAGGCTATGTGTTCAAGGTGTGTGGGTGCACTGTCAGCTGGAAATCATCTCTACAACGTGTAGGTTTTTTTTTTTTTTTTTTTCCATTATCTCTACATGTTGTTGCACTGTCAACAACGAAAGCAGACGCTATGTGGATGTCTGGTTTAATGAAAGAGCTGGGACTAAAACAGGAAATTGCTACTGTTTTCTGTGATAGTCAGAGTACTATACAGCTGACCAAAAATCAGATGTTCTGTTAGGATCCTGAAAATCTATGCTTCATTAACAATACTAAAAATGGAAAATTACAAGATAGATGGGCGGTTTCGAGGACCACCGACCTCTAAAATAGTGCACAGCACTAGACACTCTCTACAAATTTGATTTCCCCCTCCCTAGCAACTAAACCCCCTATTTATACTCTCCTTAAGACTATTGAAAAATACTTCTAAATATTAAGTTCTTAACATTACTCCCGTCCTAAAGAATCACCTTGTCCTCAAGGTGAAAATCAAGAAATAAAATTGAAAAATAACATCTAAATGATTAAGAACAAAAGGCTTTGTTAGTTCCTTGATTGGAGTCCCTAAATTGATGTTGTCCTCGTTAGTCACGTCTTCAAATTGGAGCCAATCAATTACTTTCTTCTCCATCTTCTTTGTATCTTGGAAAGCAACCACAACATCTATCAATTCATTTGAAACTCTCTGCACAAGCTCATCAATGGTCACAAAAAATATTGACAAATCAATCCTCACTAAGGGAGTTTCCTTCTTAGCCAACCATGACATCAACCTTTCAACTTCACTCTCACCAATTTCTTCATACTCAGCTGCAATCGTACCATTCCCAGCCCCAAACGTGTTAAAGTTTTGAGGCCTGACTGCCCGAGCACCAGAATTATGCCAACTAATATTGTAATTACGAGGCTCAACCCTAAAATTGTCTCTGCCCATACCGAAAACACTAGACCCAACCCACTTTTGAACAGAATTTTGGAATTCAGCCCCAAAATCGCTGAATTTCACATCGGAATTCCACGTCCTGGCCATCATCTCACCGGAGCTAGCCCCAATGGCGTCAAAATCACAAAACCCAGCATTAAGGGCGTCGAAATTCATGGGTCCCACTCTAATTCTGTCAAAATCTGCCTCCGTGGCACCGGAACCAGCCCCTTTCACGCCGAAATTGCGAAGCCCAGTCCAAACCGGGCCAGAATCAGCCCCAACCTCGCCGGAGACACCCTTAACAGTGCAGAATCATGAGACCCGCTCCAAATTTGGCTGGAATTTTTGAAAACAACACCAATCTCACCGGGATCAGCCTTAATCGAGTCGGAATTGTGAGACTCCACTACAATTCCACCGGAATCTGCCTCTGTAGCACCGAAATCGACCCCTTTCACGCCGTAATCGTGAGGCCCTATCCAAACAACAGCCAAATTGTTGAGCCCAGCCTCTGTCGCGCAGGAATCTGTCTCCGTAGCACCGGAACCAGCCCCTTCCATGCCGGAATCGGGAGGCACTATCCAAACAGCAGCCAAATCATCGAGCCCAGTCTCTGTCACGCTGGGATCTGTCTCCGTAGCACCGGAATCAGCCCCTTTCACGCCGGAATCGTGATGCCCGGTACAAATCGGTCCGGAATCAGCCCCAACCACGACTGAAACAGGGATGGGTTCCCTGTTCCGAGGGTACCCATGTCGTCCCAGCCCCGGAGCAAGCCTCTCCTCCTTTAACTCCGGCTCCCACTCTGATTCCCGTCGCCGAACAAGCTCCGCCGCCCTCTCCCGACGGTCGCGACCTCCGTTCGCCCTCCTCCCGTCGTTGAACAACCCCTCATGCTGCAGATCCGGACCACCCAGCCCCAGATCGCGACGGATCTCGCGCTCCTCCATAAGACCCACGTCTTTCCGGTGTTGGAACTCCCTCTCACGGCCTCGATCTTCGCGAATCGGCACTTCCCGGTGAAGATCCGCCCGATTTGGCACCTCCACTCCGCCTGGGTCGACGTGATCTGGGCTCTCCTCGCCTCTCCCCGTCCCGTCATTCACCGTCGCGACCCAACTCGGCCTTCCCGGCCATCAGCCGCGCCGCCAGCAGTGCCTCCATCCTCCGCAGCACCGCTTGCACGTCTTCCATATGAGTCCGAACCTTCCCCACCTGGTCCCGGAGCCCCCCCATACTCCCTCCAGAAACCTTGAGATTGGCTCTGAGAATAGCCCTAAGTTTCTCTCTTAACTCAAAAAGCTCCATGGATCGCAGATGTTCTGATACCATTGTTAGGATCCCAAAAATCTATTAACAATACTAAAAATGGAAAATTACAAGATAGATGGGCGGTTTCGAGGACCCCCGACCTCCAAAATAGTGCACAGCACTAGACACTCTCTACAAATCTGATTTCTCCCTCCCTAGCAACTAAACCCCCTATTTATACTCTCCTTAAGACTATTGCAAAAGACTTCTAAATATTAGGTTCTTAACATGTTCCATGAGCGCACAAAGGACATTGATGTTCGGCTGCATTTTGTGAGAGAAGTTATCTCAGTAGGGCATGTTAAAGTGGAGAGTATCTACATAAGAGAACCCGGCTGATATGCTTACGAAGTCACTTCCATTAGGCAAGTTTGATCAATGCCTGGAGCTTATTCAGATAAAGCAGCAAGGATAAGTACAGGTTGAAGTGAAGCTAAGGCAAGAAGGCAAGGAACAGAAGAATTAGATTCAAGGTGGAGATTGTTGGTTAGTGAGTTTAATTAGAATAGGCCAATGCTGAGTTGGCAAGTAAGGCCCCGTTCATTTCACCGACTCGAGTTTTACTACAGCAAAAAGCTCTCAGAAACAGTCACATTTAACTTTTTTTGTTACAGTAAAAAATTCTTACATAAAGTCACATCTCAACTCGAATCAGCAAACTAAACGGGCCCTTAGTTAGTTAGATATTAGCCAATGTAACAGAAAGTCTCTTATCCTTGTATAGAAGATAGGCGGTCAATTCTTAAGCCTATAAATAAGAGTCATAACCAGTGAAATATATAGGGAGAGAGAGATATCTGAGAGAATTCTAAAGAGAGAACCGAGGGAATAGAGAGAGAGAGGTTGTGCGAATCTTGTATTCTGGGGTTCTAAGGGATTCTTGATCTTGTTGTTTTCACTGTGTTTGTAAAAGTTCTTCAGAGGAAATAAAAGCTTGCTTTCTTGGGAATTCTTCATTTGTGCAATTTATCTGGGATTTCTCTACAGGGTTGAAAATTTTTTCCTCACAAATTGTTTCAAGTTTGTCTGAGGAGTATGGTTTTACTAATCTCAAACCCGCTTTTGTTTGGCAGGTACCCACTTTAGATAAATTACTTCCTTACCCTTCAATCTCACTCAAAATCACATTCATGTCAGCCTAAATTAGACGGTAACAGACGGAAAGGGCAAAATCAATAACGTTTCACAGTTCAAGGGGCATACATATCTGTTTTCAAAGTTCAGAGGGCAAAGTGACAGCGCTACTATAGTTCAGGGGAGCAACAACAACAAGAAGAAGCCTTAATTCTAACTTAATTGGGGTCGTACTATAGTTCAGGAGGTAAAAATAAAATTCATTTCCTAGTTTGTATGAATAGGAAAATGTAGTTTAACATCTATGCTTGTACCGTTCTGACCTGTTAGAAGAGCAAGCCTGATGGCCGCTAGATTGATATCGAGTGGTGTCATTTTTTCTTTTCCTTCTTTTACCACTATTCTATCACCACAGCATTATCCGAACATCTGAATTGTTTTGACTTTAATGTTACAAGATCTGGCCTAAAATTCCAAAGTTTATTTGGCGATGTTTTGTTGTATGCATCAGAAATTCCTTCTCCCTTTATTCATTCAGGCACTTGCAAAAGAACTCGTGAGATCTAAGAAAACAGTGAACCGTCTTCATGAAAATAAAGCACAAATGAATTCAATATCGATGCACCTTGGAGAAAGTGATGGTACGAGGTTTCTAATTGTAATATCTAAAGTTGTGGTTAATTTTTGTGTATTCACATTATATGGCTGTTGGAACTGCTACGTAAATTCTCGGCTACTTATCTATGATTTCTGCAGTTCCTTGTCTATGACTTGCATTCCATTATAACCAAGGAAAATTTCTTGCTCGTTCAAATATTTTGCACAGCAAGTAATGAACATCCACATGGTTTCTTGAAATATATAGTTAACCGTTAAATGGGTCTGAGTCTATCATTAGCATTCTGGCTACTAGTTTTTTCTCATGGGTTTCTTTATCAGCCTTTTGGAAATTATTGAGGAATTTTGGCTATTACTTTGTCCCTTCCCCTCCCCCCCCCCCCCCTTTAGTGTGTGCCCTGTGATTGTATATGGTATCACAGTATCCACATACTGGACAAATTATATCTTCTGCATTTTTTGTTCAACTTTTCGACGCTCTCAAGCTTGCAGTCCGTATTTTAGTTTTAGACCCAAATCTGGCTCTAAAATAGCTACCTATTCGTTTACTATGTTGCTCATACACTTAGTTTTTTCTGATTGTTAAATAAGGATTACAAATAAGTTACTCTATATATTTCTGTCTTCCTCCTCCAAAAACCTCTCCTGCGGTTAGTTTCAGCTGTACACTGTGTTCTTTCCTTCTGACTGTAATATATTTGATTTTGCAGCTATTGCCTGCACTGTGGGTCATTTATCCAAGAGTTCCGAGGTTATGAAGCTTGTGAACAATCTCATGAAGGCTCCAGAGGTGGCGGCTACAATGCAAGAGTTCAGCAAGGAAATGACTAAGGTATTTTGTTATTTATGTTTCACTCAGCAGGGAAATGATATAAGTCTGTTTGGATGGATATAGACTCTTCACGGTATTATAATCTAGTAATTGGGGTAGTCATGCCAATGTGTAAATACTATTACAATTTAACGGGAACATTTTTATCCTTTATCCAAAAGCTTTTCCCTCTTTTCTTTAGACCAAAACTAATCTTTTACCCACTTATGTTATTGCCGATTCTCCATTATTGGCTTTAATCCACTTACTTATGTGTCCTCTTTGATTTTAGTAAACCTCATTGAGTTCTCTACTAAAGCACTCCTTATATATCTGATTTCACAGGCAGGGTCATTGAGGAGAGATAGTGAATGATGCTGTTGACATAGCACTAGACTCGGAGGATATAGAGGAGGTTGACAAGGTTTTTGACTGCTATAGCTGGTGAGACTTCTGCACAGCTTCCGGAAGCTGTCAGGAAGGAGAAGATGAAACAACCTGCTGTGGCGTCACAAGCTAGCTGTGAGGTATGTGAAATACTACTGTCATCTAACGTTCTCGGTTTTACTAATTTCTGGTCTTGATGATAGCTGAAGAACATTTTTGCTTCATCTGCAGGATGAGCTGATAGCTGAGGGTGTTGATGATGAGCACGATTTGGAAGAAATAAGAGCTCGACTTGCGAAGGTCAGGTCATAGGTCGGAGTTCAAACCCCAGTCTAGCATTTGTTTTGGGATTATCAGCTATTCACTTCGACATGGCCTCTTGGCCATTATGAGTTTGCACCAAATGAGACGCCACTTAGGCATTTACTACTGACACAGAACTTGGAAGGATCATCTACTGTATATCATAAGCTGTGTTATTAGTTCTAACTTGGCTATAATTTTTGTAATACTAAAGTGCAAATCACATCTTGTGTCCATACCAACACGGAGATACTGTGGTGCTCTTGGTGCCTTGCTTTTGGTTTCTGTTTTACCTTGGATAAAATTTCCTAATTTCCTAAAAAAGCCCATAAGATGTATTTAGCTTTACAAAAAGCATGGCATTTTTTTTTTCCTGAATGAACAAGCATGACATATTTGGATGCTTGCATAAAAAACTAGTCGCCATTTTATCATGAAATTTGGGTCCACCAATGTGATATGAATTTGGTTTCATTAGGTCATGCAAGCGTCGGATGAAGCTTTAGTTTTCAACATCCTTACTACTCTTGTGATGGGAAGCCACGGATGATGTAAATCGTGTAACTGCTTCAACAGCTGAACCAAGTAAAAGCAGAAACGGAACCCCCTTAGAAAACGTTTTTCATTTTCTTTTTCTGAAAACCCTTAAAAGTGGGGGCTAAAAGTTGAGATCAAAGCTATTTATGACTGGTTCTTTTCTGATCATATCGTGCGTGTAATTTATCAAGGATTGTAATAACTACATTAATAGAGTCGTTGAAATTTTAGCATATACATATCAATTACGAGGGTCTTTAGAATGAGATAATATTTTGGTACATAAATGGATTGTTTATTCAGATAATTACTGACTGAAAGAGAACTTGTATTCTTAAATACTACAAGTGCACCAAAAACCGCTACATGGTAAGACCACTTTGGTTCCTTTGGGAGATTCAAAAGTTGAAGCATCAAAACTAACATAGCGAAGGAATGCATTTCACGTTTTGCATGTTGCACAGTATAGCTTACCCATTACACCTTACTCTATGCAACAGTATTTTTCCTACTCTACTTGATTATTGTCACAGATTCCATCAAAGGCTAATGGAATGTGACTGTCTATGAAGTGTAAAAAAAAATCATGATTCTCTTGAAAGGAATTCGCAGTCACTATCACGATTTACTAAAGAAGAGTAAAGCTTTGTTTAAACCCAACCCCCACCCCCGTCAAGGCTTAACCAGAAAAAAAAAAAAAAAAAAAAAAAGGTCAAATCAATTGTCAAAAGTTACAATATTCCTCAACTTGACTACTAACAGATAAGAAAGAAGTCACTTCACTTTTCATGAATCTTATTTGTTTCTTTAAGTCACTCCAAGACATAAGAAGCAATATAAATTTTTCTAAAAGAAGCTGTATATACTAAAATATATAACTTATCTTGTCCAGATCACAAAACTTGCGTGTGTGTGTATTTTCTTTGATGGAAAACTTTGCGTGTGTATGGTTTCAAGGCAATGTTTTCCACGCAATAAACCATACTTTATTTACATGAGGCATCTGTAGCCTTATACTCAACTCAATTCCTCAATTTAGTTATTACGTGAACCGGGAAAAAAAAAAAAAGTGCCTTCATGTATTAAAAGACAATAATGAGAATAATAATAACCACCATAAAATCATACAATAATCAAGTATTAATCGGCGTCAGCCTCTGAGATTATGAGCTAATTGATTGCTCTATTGCCAATAGAAAAGTGGTAATGTTTAGGGTTCATTTCTTGCAAGCAAAGATATTCGAGGTGAGGTACTTTTGTTGTCTTAAGTTCATTTGTAAGTAAAGACGGCATGTTCTTTTGGAGTGTGACTTGAGTGTAGTTTTTGAGTTGAATTTGAGTTATAACTTGAGTTGAAATTGTAATTTGAATAAAGTTGAATAAAGTTAGAACTTAAAAGAACGTGAACTTAAATAAAGCTGTAACTTGAGTTTCAACTTTTTCTAAATTTTATTGCAAAAGGACAACCCTAAAAGACTCACCTACAATCCCATTCATTTCACGAGAACACAAGAATTGCACTAAAGTAATATACTAATAATACAGGAGCAAATTGGAATGTTAAGAAAACTTTTTTTTTTTTTTAGAGGCTTTTCACGTGGCATATGCTTTTTAATTAATACATATACATTCACAAACAACTCTAGGTACATCTATTTTTTGGTAGGACAATTCTAAGTACATGTATTAATAGATACGTTTCCAGTTTCATTAGGAAAAAGATACGTGTAACACGAGACAGTTTAAGCACTAATGAATCATGTTTCTTGTTATTTAAACAAATCATTATAATCCAAAAACCACGTTTCTCTTCCTCAAATGTCGCTATTCTCCATTCTTTAATCATAAAATGCGAGTAGTATCATGTTATCATCATATAATATTAAGAGGACAAATACATATTATTAAGTGTAATTAGATATATTTTAAAGTATCGTTTTAATGTGCTGATAAATGTCAAAAGGTAAACTTTCTAGTTCAACTTAGTTGTCAATCGCATAACACAGGAGGATACAATCATACATAATAGTAAATTATCCTTAAAGCCGCAATTAGTGACCAATCTCAACAGTGATCAGTAACAACTACTTGGAGGGAAAAGAAATAAATAAAAAGAAAAAAAAAATCTTCTAAACTGTACAATTGAGGCTTAACACACGAACCTTTAACTCAAGTAAAACTACCACGTTTTTCCTTTACTTTTCTCTTGTAAACCACGTCTCGCTATAATCATGCATACCAACAAAAATAGAAAAAAAAAATAAAAGAAATTAAAAGAATGATTCCCGATAAAAAAGAACGAAAAAGAAAGCTCATTTAGAAGACCGTTACTTTAATAAAACACATTTCTTGTTCTTCAGCCTTCTCAGCCAAGTCTAGTCAGTCCTCCATTCACATCACATCACAGCAACAAAACAAAAAGACCCTTATAAATTCTTATATTCAAGAACCCATTTTCTCGTAAGAAACAACAACAACAACAAAAATGGCTTCTACTTCTTCGTCTTCTTCTTCTACGATTCTTCTTTCTTTCCTTCTTTTTATAACTGTTTGCTTTTCATTCTGTTCTGCAAGTAAATATGATCATCAAAATAGCGATCCCCATCTCAGCTTTTCTTCGAGGGGTGCTAAATTTCCGAAGCTCCAAGCCCAGAAACTGATAACGGAGCTCAACTTGTTTCCTGACGACGACATAAACGTGGCAGCGCACGCGTTTCGAAACCTGCAGCCAGAGAAGAAGATCGTCGAAAAACGTTTCGAATTGCCTGTTGCTGGGAATTCTGGGGCTTCTGTTAAAGAGCTTGGTCACCATGCTGGGTATTATCGCCTTCCTCATTCCAAGGCCGCCAGGTAATAAAAGCTTTTAACTTACTTTTGGTCCTCTTAATCTATATATGTCGTTTTTCAGTTGAACAATTATGTTTTTTATTTTTTTTATTTTTTTATTTTTTTTTATTTTAAAGGAGAGTAAAGTGTTGTTTTTCAACATGCACTTTGTGTTCTAACTTGAAAATTCCATTTCCAGTGATTTTTTTTTGTTTATTTCTAATTTTATTCCTGGTTCATGAGTGGCCTTTTAAGACAATGCAATTTGGAAATTCTTTAGTTGATACGGGTTTGGGGTCAAGAGGGACCTCCTAATTAATGGGTCCTTTATTGTTTTATGAACAAGGAAATGAGGAGCAAAAAGGAGTGTAAAAATATGTCTAGTTATTGATTTTTTTCCCCCTGCTTTTCCACTTTATAAGAGCTTGTAGGCAATAAATGTGAGCTATCTGATAATTATATCTGAGTATGTACTTGCAGAAGTTGCCTTAAACAGATACCATGACTGCTTAGTTGACTAGTTTCCATTTTACAACACTAGTGAAAAGATACTTTTCGTGAGAATTAATCACAAGGAAGCTTGTGATTAATGTGAAAGAAGAATTAAGGAGTATATTTAGCTCTTTTTTTTTTAAGTTTATCTTAATCTATTATTTGCAGGATGTTCTACTTGTTCTTTGAATCAAGGAACAGTAAGAAAGACCCAGTTGTGATTTGGTTAACTGGAGGGCCAGGGTGTAGCAGTGAACTGGCTGTGTTTTATGAAAATGGTCCTTTCCAAATTGCAAACAACTTGTCTCTTGTTTGGAATGACTTTGGCTGGGACAAGGTAATCATGTTATAGTTGTTCTTCACCTTGGGTTTTTATTTTTTTTACCCACTACTACATTTGATTTTCCCATGTGCTTTGCCTTTTTCTTCATGGTTAAATTACAGCCTTCAATCTAAGGAAAAGAAAAAAAAAATTGCCAAGGAACCCCCTTCTTTTAAACATTTTATATATAACTTCAAAAGCAATTCGATTAATTTCAGTTGATTTTTTTCCTTCTTTTCCACCTATTCTCCCCTTCAAGTTCTTGAACGACCTCTTGATGTTCTTTTGCAGGCATCAAACCTCCTTTATGTTGACCAACCTACAGGGACTGGTTTCAGCTATACTTCTGATGAGAATGACATTCGTCACGATGAAGAAGGCGTGAGCAACGACTTGTACGACTTCTTGCAGGTATGAATTCTGTACCTTAACATGAGATCTATTTTTGATAAAGTATACATATAATGGACATGTGAAAATAAGAATTTAGTTATCTCGTACTGAAGTGAACCTGTTTTGAATTCCATCATTCAAATGTTAATCTAGAGAGAGAAACTCATGATTCACTTTCTTTATAATTAACCTCAGGCATTTTTCACTGAGCATCCTCAATATGCTAAAAATGACTTCTATATAACTGGAGAATCATATGCTGGCCACTACATCCCAGCATTCGCCTCTCGGGTTCACCAAGGGAACAAAGCAAAGGAAGGAATGCATATTAACTTCAAGGTAATAATTTAACATACCCGATTACATCGAACTTGCTGCCACATTAAACATATCAAGGCAATAATCCATTTGATTTTGTGGCTAAACAGGGATTTGCCATTGGAAATGGCCTAACCAACCCTGAAATCCAATACAAGGCCTACACTGATTATGCGCTGGATATGAAGTTGATTAAACAAGCAGATTACGACGAGATTAACAAAATGCTTCCAGCATGTGAACAGGCAATTAAAATTTGTGGTAATCCTTCAGTTGTCCATCATTTTGTTTCCTTTACCTGATCATTCCCTTGGCTCTTACAATTACTCTGTGAACCATAACAGGTGCTGATGGTGGAGATGGATGTGTAAATTCATATCTTATATGTAACAACATATTCAACAGTATCATGGACGTTGTGGATGACACAAATGTAAGAAAGCACGACTCAACCATCTTTGGTTTTGATTAGTAACAGCATCAATTCTTGGTGAAACATAAATTCGATTTCAGATTTGATGTGGGTTTGTTGTTTTCCATTGATCTGCAGTATTACGATGTTAGAAAGAAATGTGAGGGGGACTTGTGCTATGACTTCTCAAACATGGAGAGATTCCTGAACCTGAAATCAGTTAGGGATGCCCTTGGAGTTGGGGACATAGACTTTGTTTCTTGCAGTTCTACCGTATACGAGGCCATGGTCGTGGATTGGATGAGAAATCTTGAAGTGGGAATTCCTGCTCTTCTTGAGGATGGAATTAAGGTGCTTATCTATGCTGGGGAGTACGATCTAATATGCAATTGGCTCGGTAAGTCTCTCTCGTTGAATTTAAAGCTCAATATGTTTGTCTGCACCTTCTATCACACGGGATAAAGTTCTATTTTTTTCCCTTGGAAACTTCCATATCATCACTCGTCATCTACTTGGCAGGAAATTCAAGATGGGTTCATGCAATGGAATGGTCTGGCCAGAAAAACTTTGTGGCTTCGAGTACGAAACCGTTTGTGGTTGATGGTACAGAAGCAGGATTGCTAAAAAGCCATGGGCCTCTTACTTTCCTAAGGGTCTCTCTCTCTCTCTCTCTCTCTCTCTCTCTCTCTCTCTCATGTTCAATTGCAAATTGTAACCTTTTCATGTAATTGAAAAACAGGTCCATGATTCTGGTCACATGGTTCCAATGGATCAACCTAAAGCCTCATTGGAGATGCTAAGGAGCTGGATGCAAAGGAAACTAACCAAGACCGAGACTGAGGAAAGAATATCACCCAAGTGATTGCCTCAACTATGGCGGCACATCTCTTTCTCCATCTAAACAACCCTCTAATTTCAGGATTCCAGAATGGCCTCTAATCAAAGCAGGATCATTCTGTATTTATTTCCTATCTTGTCAAGGAATTTCCTATAAAGTCACGGTTCACTGATATCAATTTACACGTTTACGTCCATGTTTATTGTGAATTTGTAAAGTTACTTTGCAATAAAAAAATCTACACATGCTCAAGTTGTTAACAAACATTTACCAAATCAAGGGACCAGCTAACACAATTTTATCTTTGTCAGCACAAGAAGTTACAATTGTCATACAAATACTAAGACCAGCATATCAAAGTGGCTAGTAACAAAAATATGGATCTGTCTCCTTTAACAATGGAAAATAAAGAAACAGTCAAGATTAAGAACCAGGTCTAAGTCCATAGAATTCCTTGAGTGTCTCAATGGCTGGCCGAAATCCAGTCCTGAGAGGAACAATTTGTGACACACGATGATGTTGTGCATTACCATTTTTTGGCCTTGATAGGGTCACTTTTATCATCTCTCCCTCCAGAATTTTATTAGTAGTCGCAGCTGTATGTGTATGTCACACCCATTACCCAAAACATAAACAAAAAAGAAGAAAGAAAAAAAGAAAGAAAAATGGTATTACCAGAAAAAGGGTGAAGCTTGGCAAAGTCAAAAAACTCATCGGCAGTACAACCAAACAGAACCTTAGCCGCCCTGTCGAAGCATATCACCGTAAACACTTTCGTATCTGATGCTACAGACATCTGCCGAAAATGGTAGTGAGTGGAAAACCCATTTGAGAGAAAATCAAGATTCAAGAATGAAAGTTGAGGAAATGTGGGGACATGTCAAATACTACTTACGAGAATGCGAAAGAGGAGTTTGGAGGAAGAGGAACGAGAGTTGGAGGAAGAGGAGCGAGAGTTGAAGGAATTTAAGTTGCAGAAATTACACAGAGAAGTGGGATTATCAGGAAGAGTCCTCTCGCAGACGGAACAGACTCTGTAACAGAAGTTGGTTTGGTCCATTGCTAAGAGCGTGCAAATCATTGTCGTTGGTTTACCGATCTCCATTGTTTAAGGGCTTGGATTTTGTTATTGGCTTCTTAATTTTTTCTCAGCTATGTGGTTGTTGAATTTGTCGCGAAGCCTGGACCAGGCGCCTCCATATATAAAGGAGGAAGCTTTTTGAGTGGTGTGTGTTTGCTTCTCGGGAAAATGTCGACACTCGAAACGTAAAATAGGTAATGTCGTTTGTACGTTGTCTCGAGATTTGTCGTTTTCCTGCATGTTGTCGTCTCCGGATAATATTTCATGCGATTTCAGTACAAATGCCTGTCGTGATGGATATTTTTAATAAATGGCGAAAGTTTTGTAAAATTGTAAAAATGGCTGTTTTTATTAACTTAGAAGTTAATTATTGATTGATTATTAATTACTGACTCAAGTTTATCACCGATTAATTCAATTATTTTTTATTATTAATTAATATTAATTAATAATTAACTAAAATTAATTAGTAATTAATCAATTTCAATCAATAAATTATATGTTTATTAATGATAAATTATTAATAAGTTAATAATAAATCGGTCGATCATGATTGGCCATCAGTCAATCATAGATTGATTGTAGTCCATTGGTCAATTGATTGACTCAGGTAAATAAAATGACAATTTTCATAAAATAAAATAAAAAATCGACCATTTATGAAAAGAGATTATTAAAAAAGACTACCCAACACAATTTTCCATATTTCAATTGAGATTTGACCCCTTTTTGAGCTGTGTTCGAGTTACTACAATTTTCGATTCAGAAGTCGATCAGTTTTCTTAAAACTAAATATTCATAATTTTAAGTATTAGGGTGTGTTTGGTTGCAGTGGGGGAATGGTAATAGAAATGGTAATGGGAATGGTAATGGAATAGAATGGAAAGAAAAGATGATTCATTTGTTTGGTTATACTTTTACAAATACAATAGAATGAGATATGAATATTTTCATTTTGGCAAAATTACCCCTCATATTAATATAACTAATATCATATATATGAATATAATCATTTAATAACTAATATATATATATAATTATAAGGATATAATATATATAATTATAATTATTGTTTTATTAGTTATTGTCGTTTTATTTATTCTGGTTTGAGATGATGGAGTCACTTTCTAGAGAGCTGTCGTTTTTTTTATTTATTTCTAATTATATCGTTACCACGGTGTTACGATTTTTTTTAACAATTATTTTCCTTTTATTTTATCATTATATTGTCGTATATGTGCCATCGTTTTCGTTCTCTCTAATTATGTCTCTTCTACGACTTTTGCGTTTTTAAAAATATGTGGGCATGTTCATTTAAGTTTAGAATTTAAATTTTATTATAGTAAAAAATTTTTAAAATAGTCACATTTAATTTTTTTGTTACAGTAAAAAGTTCTTATATAAAATCACATCTCAACTCGAATTAAAAATTTGAATCAACAAACTAAACGGGCCCATAACTTTTCTCTTTGTTTTTTTAGACATTCTTCGGTATGCCAACATACCGGTAAGCTAAGTTTTTTGTCCGTCAAATTTACATAAAATCACATAAAAATTAAAAAATACGTAAATTTAATTATTTAAAAAACTTAATCAATCAATATGTCGAACGTACCAAGAGAATCTCTTTTTTTTTTTTTTTTTTTCCTCATGTTTTCATAACTTCGTTTCATTAGGTTTATAGTTTTAGGAATTGTCAATTGTGGCGTTTTTACGATGGCGTCGTCTTCATTTCGTTGATGTGGTTTTTCATTTTTGGAATATCATTTCTTTGGCTCTGGAGGTCAATGACACTGTCGTTTCCTGAAGATATTGTAGTTTTTAAACTCCCCCCCTTTCAATTTTGGTTCCACCATTTCCATACTCTTGATGCTCGCATTCCCGCACACGAAAAGAAGCTCACAGCCTCGTATAATTCATAAAATTTTGAGTCTCTGCAAAATAAACCCAACCCGTTTGCTCACACGCATCTTTTTAACTCCAAAAACGCTTTCAACTTCACTTATTGATTCTTTCTCTTCCGACTCCCAGGTTCGCTTCTTTCAAATTTCTTCATCTCTTTCTGTTATTAAGGTATAAACTATAAAGTAATCAAATTGACGAATTTGTTTTCTCAATGTCTTTTTTTTTGTTTTTGTTTTTTTTAGAGTCAGAAAAGTAGGTTGGCTTGTTGAGTGTGGATCAATTAATTCTCGCCGTTATCAAATGGAGTCTGAAAGGTATTATGCAAATTCCTTTCTTTTTCTTATTTTCTAATCATGTTTTTCGATACTTGTCTGTTAAAAACCGTGTTAATTTTCTGTATCAGGCTAAATTTGCCTACAACATTCTCAATGAGTTTAGAAGTTATGGGCCACGAGTTGCAGTTCTCTCAGGCATGTTTAATTTTGCGTAGACAAGGTGTTTGTGCTTTTTATTATTTCCAAACCAAATTGCTGTTTAGTGGTTTTTTTTTTTCTGGCATATTTCTCAATTATTTCTATGACTATGAAAAAATTGTTATAATTGTGTAGGATCCCAATTCCAAGCATTTAGGAACGACTGTTTGGGACGCATCACTTGTGTTTATCAAATTTCTGGTAATATAACTCTTTGCCCTTACATACTCTTGCAATGGAGAAATTGCAATGTTTTTCTCCATGTTTTGGCTTCAAATGCTGTTAACTCAGAACAGATTTTAAAGTTTGAAATTTGGTTGGTTTGAAAGGTCATGTAACTTGCTAATCTGCAAGTTTTAGGTTTCTTAAGCATTGTCACATTTTTACAGGAAAAGAATTGTAGAAGGGGAAGGTTTAGCCCATCTAAACTGAAAGGAAAACGCGTTATCGAACTTGGAGCAGGGTGCGGAGTAGCTGGGTTTGGTGAGCTTATTTTCCTGTCTCTCTATCTCTCTCTGTTTTTTTTTTTAATTTTTTTTTTAAATTAAGCTCCATGATGTTAAACTATATTTCTGCTTTGAAATTGGTCTGCTGTACCTGGCATTGCCGGCTAAATATAATGCTGCCTATTATGATTTGGGTTTTCTTTGTAGGTATGGCATTGCTTGGATGTGTTGTAGTTACGACGGACCAAAAGGAGGTTTTGCCAATTTTAAGAAGAAATGTTGAACGCAACACTTCATTGATCATGCAGTCAAATCCTGGTTTGTGCTTGGTGTATATGTGTATATATATATATATATATATATATATATTATTTATTGAATGCTCCTTGAATTTTGCAGTGTCTGTTTCTGCCTGCTTCTCATCACTCTAATTCAGCACCAATTTACATCGGATGCCAAATGAATCAGATTAGCTGAATTAAACTACTTTTATATGACATGCAAATCATGTTGTTTTGTAGATTCATTTGGTTCCATCAAAGCTGCAGAGTTAAGCTGGGGAAATGAAGATGATGTAAGAGCTGTTGGTCCACCATTTGACTATATCATAGGCACCGATGTTGTAAGTTCCTCTAGTGATTATACATTTTTTTCCTGCAAGAAAGACTGAAGACAAATATATAGTTACCTTCCTAACTGCTTGTCCATGTTGGGAAGGCAACAGATCAATAATATGGTAGTCTGGTCTGATTTTTGAACGTTGCCATTGAATTTATGTGCAAGCCTCACTTTTATATTGTTTCTTCAATCTAATTGATGTTGTTCACACACTTTCTAAGCCCTCAGAAGTGAGCATAATATTGCTTTGATTCACATGTTATTTATTCGAGCTCCTTATTTGTTACGACATTCCAAATAAAAACAAATTCGTGTTCCTTAGATATGTGTGCTCCAATAAATAATTATTTCAATTTCAGCTGAACTTGGATGATAAAATTTTAACTTCTTTGCATCTAAGGTTTATGCAGAACATCTATTAGAACCACTGTTGCAGACAATATTTGCATTATCAGGACCAAAAACTACGATAATGGTATGATACTCAATTATTTTTTGTTGGAATCTTTACTTAAAAAGTATCACCATGGCCTCATTTGGAAGAAAATTTCCTTGAAGGTGGGTTATGAAATCCGTTCTACCAGTGTCCACGAGCAAATGCTCAACATGTGGAAAAGAAACTTTGATCTGAAAATTGTTCCAAGTTCCAAGGTAAGCATTGCGTTCTATGCATTATCTTTGACTTTGCAATTTGTATTCCTGGATAAATGCCATATAACTTCACTGTGGTTTGCAAGTGAAAGTCCAAATCCTACATGACTCGCCTACTATTAGTGTTGATTGAAGGAAACATGGTTTCCGAACTCTTTCTGAATTGTTCTCTGATCACTTGATTCCATGCAGATGGATGACACTTACCAGCATCCAAGTATCCAACTTTTCATTATGGGATTAAAACCGCAAGTGGAAACCAAAGAAAACACTTCTGAGGAAGTAGCTCAACCAAGTGATGAAGTTGAAACAAATCAAGACAAGGATGAAAATGTTGGTGGATCTAATGAGGTGGAACAAGAGACTAAGGTTGTTGATGTAAAGGTCAAGGAGGATGGTGAGATAGTGACGATACTCCCAAATGCAAAACTCAGCGAGTGGGAAGCTAGAAGATACGGCTCAGCAGCTGCCAGGCTCTTGCAAGACGTCAAAATTGCTAACAGCTAGGGGTGTTCTAGTGATTCGCCCTTTTTGCCACAGGTTTGTTGTATAATCCCATTTTTTGAGGGATGTCATGTTATGATGTTGTTTCGAAGCTCGTTAAATTATGTACAATTGATGGTTTGGTAGTTTAGAAATGGAAGCCTTCTAGCTTTGTTTTCTTTGTCTTTGTTGGTACAATGCTTGTTAAATGAATCTTGTGAAATTGGGGATAAAATTTCTTCAATAACTTGTACTGGAACATCTGAACATTTACAACAAGAACGTATATAAAATCTATGTTGTGGCTATTAGAGAATTGTTGACAACAATCTGGTGAATAAATTGACTGCTGTTGGAGCTTGTTCCTCTGCTTATATCAGCTACATCGTCTCTCAAAATAGAAAAGTTGTCCATATAAATTCCCACGTACGAAATAAGTGGATCTGCCCTGGACTTATCAATAACAAACCTCAAAAACTGAGACTTAACTGTCGGAAAACGCAACAGCCGCTGATATCCGACTGTGGTGCCATTAGCTACTTTCTTCCACTTTTCATTTTCATCATCAAGAATCTCAATGTGAAACTCAGCAATCCTCTGCCCCATATGAATTGGCTCCTGAACTTGCAGAACATTGAAAGATACCGATCCTTGAAGGTCCAAATACAACACCCAATCAGGCTTATTCTTTTTAGGCGCCCAGTAGGTGAAAATACCTTCTTTAAGGACATTGTAAGGGTCAAAACGGGAGTCCCCGGCCGCTCTTGTACTGCTGGCAACAAGAAGAGCATTTATGGCTAGATTATGAGAGAATATGGACTTTCTGATCTCACTGAATTCCTGAAGCACTTGTATGTCTTCAGGTGATATTAGACCCGAAGAGTTTGGAGGCACATTTAGTAAAAACAGACAGTTTCTGCCCACTGATTTGTAGTATATGTCAAGAAGAGTTATGGCAGACTTTGGAGCTTCTGATGGATGCCAAAACCAACCAGGCCTTATTGAGACATCGCATTCAGCAGGCACCCAATCATGCCCAGCTGGGTCTCCTCTTTCCGAGTATCTGTTGAACAAACCAATAATACTGAATGAATCCATATTCATCACTTGGATAGATAATAAAATATAACAATTTCATAAATGTTCTTGGTTTTCATATTAAATTGTTGGAAGTGAACTCACTGAGGATCGGTTCCGCCTATTTCCGCATTACTGCAGTTGAAAAGAGACCAACACGTAGAGCCAGCAACACCAGCCTCATCGCCAATCCACCTGGTATCTGGACCAGCGTCTGAAAAGATCACAGCACCGGGCTGGAGCTGATGAATGAGACTGAACCAGGAATCAAAGAAATACTGCATGTCTTTCTGTCCCTCTCCCTTTGCACCATCCAACCACACCTCTTTGATTTCTCCGTACCTGGACCGATTGATACGTAACCAATTGCATAAGCCAATTCATATCTCTACCAGAAAATTCGTCTAAGCAAATCACAATATATCTTGAACAACTAGCGATAACAAACAAGCTAACTAAAAGCATATAAGAATAAGGTCTCCAGGCATTTGCGTCAAAGTTCGATCAACTGAGCAACTTATAGAAATTGCAAATAACTCGTGTAATTTCAAGCAAAAAAATAACTCATGTAATCACAGATTAATGAACAACCCAGAATAGGAAACACAACAATCCACGTGAAACATCAAAGAACAAAACTTGCAGACAATAAATATATCGAAACATGACCCATCAAAATTCAGAAACAATCGCAACTCCACAACAAACCAAACTCGAATATGTATAAACAATACAAACCCAATCCACAAAATGACAAAAATTTCATACACACAGAGACTCCAAAACCCAATTTTTAAAAAAGAGAAAAGATCACCTTGTGAGGAGCTCAGACATCTGCCCCACATAGAATTCATTGTAATCCAAAGTCCTTCCGTACGTCCACTCATGGCGGTCCCAAGGCGAGAGGTAGAGTCCCAGCCCGACACCGGCGTCCCTGGCGGCGGCGGCCAAGTCGCCGACGACGTCGCCGATCCCGTTGCGCCACTTGCTCGAACGCACGGAGTAGTCGGTGTAGGCGGAGGGCCAGAGGCAGAAGCCGTCGTGGTGCTTGGCGGTGAGGATCACGCGCGAGAAGCCCGCGTCCTTGGCGACCCGCACCCACTGGGCGGCGTCGAGGCGGGTCGGGTTGAACACCGACGGGTCAGCGTGGCCAGTGCCCCACTCGGAGTCGGTGAAGGTGTTGGGGCCGAAGTGGAGGAACATGGCCATTTTGCCCAGCTGCCATTGGAGCTGGGAAGCCGACGGGATGGGCAAAATGGGAAGTGGTGGTGGTTCTACTGTCAAAGATAAAGAAGAAGAAAAATATGATGATGATGATGATAAATAGAATAAAAGAAGAACTAAGGGAAAATGGCTGTTTTTCTTCTTCTTCATTATGGTTGAGAACTGGAGTGTCCGGAGTTGAGCTGATCTGGTCAGGATTCCTTGGGATTTTGCTTTTTAATGGGGTGTGTGTTTTGGTTGACTAGCAGAAAAGCAAAGGGGAGGTTGTTATGTCGTTTTAGCCTTTTTCGTTCATTTGGGTTTTGGTCTATGATGAGTGTGACGTCAAGTACTCTGGCAATTGGTGACTGGTGTTCTATTTCTTTGTCTATACTTAAATCGGTTAGGAGATTCTTTTTAGATTTTTTTTTTTCTAGGTTTCTGCATTGGTTAAAACTTTTGTATTTTACTAAAATTTGATCTTGGTTCTTGATTTTTTTTTTTTTCTTCTCTGTCTCTCTTTTCAGGAATGACAAATTGGACAACGTTCATTTGGATTTAGAGGATTGCTTAAAACGGATGATCTTTGTTACTAAGACTGAATTGGTTAGCCTTTTATATTCGCTTGCATTGTGACATAATGGAATAAGTCACCTCAAAGCTCAAACTAACTAATCTAGAGTCTCCTGTTTGATTAAAACTCAAAAAAAAAAAATTGTACGAATTTATAATTTTATTTAAGTTTATTTTTTTTTATTTTATAAAATTTGAGTTTGAATTTAAATTTTAACTCGAGTTTTAATTTGAGTTTGAGGTTAAAATTTGAGTTCAAGTTCCATCTTCAACTCAAGTTCTTAAACTCAAACGCAAGTTAATAAATAATATTTTTTCTATTCTTAAAAACGTTATAAATTTTTCGTTTTAATTTCGATTGAGATGATTTTTTTCTATGCATTCACAACGAAGAGACAAATAAAATCTCACTCATATACCCTATTAAAATTTTTCATCATCATTGAGTTTTTATTAAAATATTATCTAGATACAAATTCAAGTTTTGACCCACTCAAACACAAACTCATATAGATTCTCAATTCAAACTACAACTCAAATGTGCACATTCAAATATAAACTCAAGTTACAACTTCAACTCAAATTATAACTCAAATTTAACTTAAGATCTAAACTCAAGTCACTATAATAAAAAAATGCAACCAAACAAACCCCTATTACCTTGGTTCAGTTGGTGAGAAAAGAATTTTCTTTTCTCTTTTTTTTTTTTCCTATGAGACACAAATTTTTTTTTTTTTTAAATAGTTGAGTGCAAAACACTTGTTTGATAAAGATCCGTTTTTGAATTGCTTCTGTATTGAAAACGAAAATATGGAAGGCAAAAGACAACTAAGAAAAAAATAACGACAATCAAACAAAAGACACGCACCGGCATTTTAAACGACAACAAATAGAAAACGACACAAAAAAATGATAGACAAGAGACGGTACTAAACTTAAAAACCACAAAAAGAAAAAGAAAAAGAAAAGAACGAATGACCACAACAAAAATGAAAACAGACAAAAACTCGTGAATAACAAATCAAGAAACAACGGGAGAGAGGGAAAACAATACTCAAAGAAATCAACGATAACAAAGAACAAATGACACCAAAAACAATAAACGACACTAAAGTGAAACACAACAAGGAAGGAAACAAACAACAAATGTTAAAAGCGACAAAAATTGAAAACCACACATAAAATTATGAACAACAGTAAAGCAAGAAACGACAAGAGAGAAGGGAAAAAAACACAGAATAAACGACAACAAACAACAAATGAGACAAACGATACGAACATGAAAGTGAAAACGACACCTAAAATATGAAAGGCAGTAAAATATAAAACGACAAAAAAAAATGTAAAAGGCAATAAAACTGAAAACCACAACAAGGGCGACGGACAACACAAACACGAAAATTGAGATAAAAGGGGTTAAGTGTTAGTAAGC
The DNA here is from genome assembly GCF_000414095.1 of Morus notabilis. Classification (NCBI taxonomy): domain Eukaryota; kingdom Viridiplantae; phylum Streptophyta; class Magnoliopsida; order Rosales; family Moraceae; genus Morus; species Morus notabilis. The sequence continues at coordinate 260,109 of NW_010367841.1, read as the reverse complement.
TCAAGAATTTTTTTTTTTTTTTTTTCTAAGGAAACGAACGACAACAAATGAAAGTTGCAGCAAAAAGAAACAATACTTACTATGATAACCACAAGGAACTAAACAAAACAAACCGACAACAAATGAGATAAAATCAACAAAACAAAGGGATCACAAGTTCATAACACGTAAAAATAAACGACAACAAAACAAAAAAAAAAAACAACAAATGAGATAAAAGAAATATACGAAACTGAAAAATGACTGTAAAATGAAAACGGCATCTAAAATAATGAACGACAAAAAAAAGTGAAACGACGAAAACACGCAAAGAAAAACAAATTAGAAAACGACGTCCAAGATAAGAGATAGAATAAAATAAATAAATAAATAAAAGAGACTAGGAATATCATAAAACGACAAAAAAAAACCAAACAAAAGACAAAAAACGACAGCTGAAAAAAAATACGATGGCTAGAATAATACAAACGCTAAGACCCAAATAAAATAATGACGTAAAGAAATATAGGGCGAAAAAAAAGGGGAAAAAAACCGAAAATAGCAAATGGTAACCAAAGAGGAAAATGACGGGAGTCTTAGGAGTTCATTAGTATTTATCTTCTCAACAATTTTTCTTCTACCAATACAACGTAAAAATTTCTTTTCACCTTCTTCGTTGTTCATTTTACTTCTTTCCGCAATTATGCCTGTTCTTTTTATCATATGAGGAAGACATTTAGCTGGGCACACTCACTTGTTGAAGTTAATTTGTTGATGCTTTAAGCAATGATTAGGCGAATTAGTCCATGATTACTAAGGTCTCGCTCATTTCGTAGATTCGAGTTTTTAATTCGAACTGAGATGTGACATTTTTTGAGAGCTTTTTACTGTAGTAAAAAAGTTAAATGTGATATTTTTTGAGAACTTTTTACTGTAGAAACCTAAAACTGAAAACTCAAATCGGTGAAATGAACAAGACCTAAAGTTAAACGGTACTGGACAAAGGGGGGTAGGACTTGAATTTGAGAGAGCACGAGTTGGTTCAATCTAGCATTATGTTTTAAAAGAAGTAATTAGGATAATATATATCAAAAAAAAAAAAAACTATATATGCATCAGACTTCATCATTAGCGGGCTCTTGGTCACTATATACAGTATACAAAGAACCGGCTGAAGAACTCGAACGTCCAACCCTTACTTTGGTTTTTTTGTTTCTAAAGAAACATTTGTGAAAATAAAAATGATATAATGTAAAAGTAATAATAAACTTGTACTTTTAAAGAAAAAAAAAAGGAAAACTCTATATAATGTAAAAATAATAATAGAAACACCAATTTATACTTACCCTCTTATTACAAAGTCGAATAAAACGATGAAGAAAACTTAAAAAAGAAATGGTACGTGTACCAAATTTCAAAGAAGAAAATCACTCGAAAAGTACACCAAACTAACATTATAACATTTAAAAAAAAAAAAAGATAATGTTAACTAATATTCACTAATTTAAACGCCCCATTTCACTTTCTGCTATTCACTAGAGTATTGAATAGTTTCCATTTCAAATTGTCTTCAACCAAGTAAACTATAGGATGAAGCGGCTCAATGATGCGCAAATCATGTTTTCTCTCTATGGATAGAGTACTGATCATTACTCAAAAGTGGAAGACAAGTAAGATATTGAAATGTTGAACGGTTCCAAGCTAAAGTAAGTTTTGACTTTTTCTTTTCTTTTTTTCCTTTTTACATTTTCCTTTTCCTTGATAAGGACCCATGAGATGGTGGGATTTGGTTTTGGCATTAGCCATTTAACTTTTTGTTTTTATTGCACTTTATATGGGATTTTGTATCTTTTTTGCATGTTATCTAACTCTCATTTGTAGTATCTATCTAACCTTCTAAAAAGTGACCAACAAGAGACTTCCTTACACTGTTTTTTTTTTTTCTTCTTACGCCAAAGAAATTTTTATTGCACCAAAGTCAAACAACCCTTTTTTTTTTTCACTTGGCCAAATAAAAGTCAAATAAACTATTACCCATTTGTTTCTTTTTCGTGAACAAAGTTTTTCATTTGTTATAGTGTTAATAACAAGTTAGAATGATATCCTTAGACCTTACCCCAATAACATATGCGACCTTTATGAATGTAGAACTATAATTAAGAATAAAAATATGAAAAAAGATTGGCAATATTTGTTTATAATGTGGAAATATAATAGTTATCATAACTTTATCATACCAATCAGCAGATAATAATACAAAAAATAGTAAAACAAGTACGGCAAATAATTAGTTCTTAAAAATGGACGGAACTAATATATAGCAATAAACAATTTAAGTAATTGTCTCCAGCACATTTGCCTTGTGCCAATATGGGCCAGTACCTTAGAGCTACAAAAATGCAGATGGCATTCAATGTATGCTATTCTTTTTCCCCCCTTTTTAAAGCAAATTCTATCACAAAGTACATACATATATATATATATATATATATATATAGACGTTTTTTATAGGTAGGAGTTGAAAACTTGAGTTGAAGTTTAAATTTTTTAGGAGAAGACACTATAATAAGTAGAATGGGTTAATCTATATATAAGCATATTTTATGTTTGGTAGTGATTTTTAGAGTTTAAAATTAATTTTCTAGCTATCAACTGCTAAAATTTATGTTTGGTAAAAAATCATAAAAAGTTATTCTTAAAGAATTTTCAAAGAATTTACAGTCAAAATCATAAGTATCCTAAAGATAATTTTAACTTTTAAATTGTGCGACAATCACTTTAAAATATAATTAATAAAATTTTCATAATACCATTAATATCTCTAAAATAAATATTTATATAATTATAATTTATCAAATACTCAATTATCTTGTTTTTTTAACACAATTAACAACAAATTCTTTATAATTTACTGCACTATCAAACTGGCTCATAGTATTATATCAACACATTTTCAACAAATTTTTTTTAAATTATCGTAGGCCTTGTTCATTTTGTCGATTCGAGTTTAGAATTCGAGTTTTGTTACAGTAAAAAGCTCTCATAAATAGTCACATTTAACTTTTTTACTACAGTAAAAACTTTCACATAACATCACATCTTAACTTAAATTAAAAACTCAAATTAATGAACTATATATATATTACACTGGTAGTTTCAAATCTCAACAACCAGCTGATCCGAAAGGTCTAGAAATTGTAAAATAGAAGAAGAGGAATATAGCTAAGGGAAGGCCCTTTGTTTAATTCTTTTACTTTAGTGGGTCCCTTCCAATTTGGGATTTGACTGATTGATTGGTTCCCTTCTCTCCAACTCTCTCTGATCTGAATCTGACCCATCTCAAACTTTCATCCATGATCTAACCAAACCCACACGATCACCATCATTGCCAGCTTGACTTCATCTTCTCCACTCGCCCATGCACTCGTGTATGTCAATCTCACTTTCATGATAGACACGTGGATCGGGTTAGGGAGTGACGTCACCAGTCCTGAGCTGGGACCACGTGGGGAAATTCTAGAAAATTTGAAAAGGGGCACTCGTAGCCCGAGGCGGAAGGACACGACTTTCGGGCGGCAAAGGTAGTGGACGGACGAATCTTAAAAAAGTGATATTTCCACTCCATGGCCCTTATGGCGACGTCATCGAGCGAGCGCCCCACGAGGGCATTGCCATGACATTTCCTCCTCTTTCTTTTGTTGTTGGGAGATTGTCAGCAAGAGGGCCCTCTAATTTCTTCTATTTACATTTTGCCTCTAATTTCAGAAATTTCTCCATAGGTTTAAATTATTATGCAAATTTTTTTGCTACATCATTTTTCTTCATAAAATTTTAATTTTTTTTATATTTAGATCTTGTTTATTTTACCGATTTAAATTTTATTATAGTAAAAAACTTTAAAAAACAGTCACATTTAATTTTTTTATTATAGTAAATTAGGGTTGTTTGGTTGGAGGATTCGTACCCCGATTCGAATTATGGTTCATGGTTCACTACAATATTTTCTCTCATAAAAAATACACATAAATAAAAAATGATTCTAATTTTATGATTCTAATCTACGAACTAAACGTTTCTACATCTCAATTTAAATTAAAAATTTAAATCAACAAACCTTTAATATTCAAACATGTCGGAGCACTTCTCCCAAAGGAACACCGATAGTGATAAAGAGAAGGACTAATGGAAAATATGTGGAAATATATCAGTGAAAGTAATGACAGAAGTAATCATAAAAAAAAAAATAAAGTAATGACAAAAGTTAAGTACCAACGTAATTATCCTGGTAAATATTATATATAATAAATGTATTAAGGGAAGAAATTGAAGGCCTAAAAGTAAAAGTCGTTGACTGGAGTGACAACAAGCTAACGACTTCTTTCCAGCGAGAAGAAAAAGACTAAAAATGTACTGGGAGCAGAGAAAGCATAAAAAAACTAGTTATAGAGAATTTTAGATATGAAATGTGGGGTAAATGAGTCAAGAGAAATTTTGACTAATTACATCACAGAGCATCCAAAAAATCATAAATTAAAAATAAACAGGAGGCTTGTACAATTTTCTGGCTTAGTTTGCCAACCGTTGAGAAAGTGAGAAAGACTAGAAAGTCACGATTTTTCCCTGTCTAAGAGTCAATGAAGATGAGAACGCTAACTTGTCTCTTTTCTTTCTCTGTTTGGATGTTTTCGATTTGTTAACTAAATAAATTATTTGTTTTATCAATTACTGTATAATTGTGACAAGTAAAACAATATGCCACATATATTTAAATAATTGTATTGTACATATATGGCTTTTTTTTGTGCATATATTTTTCATTTAAGAGATTCCTGACGAAAGGAAACTAGTTAAGATACACGGGAAAGGACAGATTCTTATAAAGCTCTAAATAATTTATCGACCTATTTATCCAAATATATATATATATATATTGTGGAACACATTATTGGCTTTTTTTTTTCCAAATATTAAACCATCGGCGCTCTAGCCTTCCTCAATAATCTCTTGCAATATTATATCCGTTTAGAAACGTTAGCTTATTTTATAAGTTTCAAAATGAAGCGCATTATTTCGTATGATGTGTTTTGAAAACCTACGTAACTAAAAGTGATAGATAGAACGAGATTTTATCGGCTTTATTCAGATAGAAGATTTTTAAATCCATCTAAAAGAACCCTGTAAAGGAAAAATTCTATAAATTGAAGAATAAACTCAACTCTAATTCAATTATCAAAATATTTAAATCTTCCTAATACAATAACAAAATATAAATAAAGATAAACGGCATATATACTAATGATAAAATAAAGTTAAATTAGAAAGTTATAATAAACAACAATAAAATATAAAAACGACTGTTAATATACTCAAATCTCCCTACATCAAAAAGAATCAAGAAAGAGCTTTCAAAAAAAAAAAAAAAAAAAAGAAGCATCAAGAAAGAGAATTTGAGTCAAGTTTACGTACTAGTGATAGTTGGAACTTGGAAAGAAACGTAGAAAGACACTGGACAGTTTAATTTCATAGCAAAAGACAGTTTAATTATATGCTCAATTAGTAATTTACCAATTACCATGCCCGCAAATGGAGTACTAAACTGGTCGATGAATTGATTACGAAAGATTAATCGACGTTGAAGATGATAATGGTGTGGGTGGGGTCACAATTTTTGGCTAATTGTGATGGTCATCTGGCTTTTCCCTCTAACAAAAAAACATTAAGATCAAACAGTTCATATTGGATTTTTAACTCCCAACTGGCTTAACTTTTTAGTTTCAAACAGCATATTTCGTGTGTTTTTTTTTTTCTAGAATGAATTTCCCTAGCTATTTTGTTTTATATATTTTTTTAAAGAAAAGCCTTGTTATTATTTTGTTCGCGCGATACTGTACATATATATACACCCCAATGATGTGTTAGAATATTTTGCTCCCCAATGCTATGTTGGAATATTTTGCTCTTGAGTCTGGATGAGTATGGCAATATATATACACATACAATTTTTTTAAGGGTGTTTTTATTTACAGTCATTTTTACTCTTTACATCCTCTTTTAAATTAAAATTTCTTATGATAAAAGACCTTCACATAAAATGACAAAAAGACAATTACAATGACTTAATTACTTAATTAAATTTTATTATAAAAACTAATTACATATTTTTTCTTTTAACACACCCCACATATTATATCCCAAATTTTATATTTTTTACTAATTATTTTGAATTTTAAAAGGATGATCATTTCATTTTGTCCTTTTATTTTTATAGCATTAGATTGCTTTTCTTTTTCTTTTTATGTTTCATTCTCTTTTTTTTTTTTTGTATTTATACTCCTTAGAATTTGTTTCTTTTTATTTTTTTTTTCCTATTTTTGTCTTTTTTTATCAATACCTATATAACAATTATGTTATCGTTATGCTTATATGTATGTCTTTTATTTTTCTAAAAGAATGTAATAGTAAATTTTTTATGTATGAGAAAAGACTTCATGCACAAAAATTCAAAAAAAATGAGCAATAAAGAAATAAATATTTTAAAATAAAAAATTAAAATAAAATAGTAGGTGTGGATAGAAAATAAAATGTTAAAGAATTAATAATCTTATATAAATAGTTAGTGGTAATATTGGTTTCGTTCATTTCACCGACTTGAGTTCAGAATTTGAGTTTTGTTACAGTAAAAAGCTTTCAGAAACAGTCATATCTAATTTTTTTGCTACAGTAAAAATCTCTCATATAAAATTACATCTTAACTCGAATTAAAAACTCAAATAAACAAACTAAACGGACTCCTTAAAATAATAGAAGTTTGTGAAAAGTAATTTTAATCATTTCAAAATTAATTAGATGTGCATTTAAAAAATGAGTGTAAATAGTAAAAAATGAGTGTAAATAAAACGACGCTTTGTTTAAACATGTAAATGATGATATAACTTTATAAATTATAAATAAAAAAATAAATACAGATTTCCTTTGTGTCTTCAATCCTTTATTTTCGGGGTTAAATTAGTTTCATTTCCATTATCATTAGCATTTATTTTTGGTACGTACCACGCATGCATGTCTGTCTGAAGACCAACACAACGTAGATATTATTGATTTATTTCCCAAAAAAATAAAAAACCGCACACACACACACAACGTAGATACATTGGGAATAGAGGGATTAAAGAGAAAACTAAAAGGTAGCATCGGGAACGAATAATGATTGCCTTGAAGTTAATTATATAAAAAAAAATGATTGCCTTGAAGTTAATTATAAAAAAAAAAATGATTGCCTTGAAGTTAATTATAAAAAAAAAAAAATGATTGCCTTGAAGTTTACCAAAAAATAGATTGCCTTGAAAGTAGCTAGATAGCACAGGTCAACGAAAAGGGTACACCAACCGATAATTGAAAAAACAATCCAGAAACTATTCCCTAGCTTATAAATTTTTTATTTTTCCCTTTTTTGAATTTGTAAACCATTTTTTTCCTTTTCTTGAAAAAAAAAAAGAACGAAAAAGATTAAAGATAAAAGAAATGGCCAATATGATTAGTTAGAAAAAAAAAAAACTTTAATAAGTGGCAAAGCCTTCTCTTTATTTTATATAAATATATACTGCTGGCTGGGATCATAGACCAAGCTTTGACTTCAACTGGCAACTAATTAATCATATAAGCAACAAAGCAAATAACCAATATTATACATTAATGAAGTTGATAACATATATTAAGGGCTTTGTTGACTTCGCTGATTTGAGTTTTTTTACAGTAAAAAGTTCTCATAAACAATCACATCTAACTTTTTTGCTATAGTAAAAAACTCTCACATAAAATCACATCTCAACTCGAATTCTAAACTCGAATCAACGAAGTGAACGGGCCTAAGTGAATCAAGATCACTACTAATACTAAATGAGGTAACTCTGTGTCAATTTTGTTCTTTTATGCATTATTATAATATTAAGCACATGATCTATATGGACACCGTGATAATATAGTACTGTATATATCTTGCTTTAGTTAAGCTATTTTCTATTACTTGGATGAATATTGCGCATGGTATACACATATGGTTGTAATTGGATTTGTGCAGCTAGGTTTAGTAGTACTGGCTAGCTGCGTGGATTAACGTTTGCAGTGACATAATCAAGCTTATAATTAATCATTTGACATGTCATGCATTTTCTTTTAATATAAGACAATGTACTTTTTTATGAGATAGTTACAAATTAATTATGTAAAAATTAACAACACACAATATTTTATTGTGCATGGAATATTTATATATATATATATATACACACATACATTTTTTTTGGGGCTAAAGAAGCAAGAAGTTAGCCAGAAATGTGTGTGTGTGTGACTAGATGTTTCTCTTGTTTTTACAGCGAATCTCATGCTTCGTAGCATTAGTGAGATTTGGAGTACAGTATAAATGTACATATATATATGTATTTAATTTGTATGTATGTGTGTACGTATTTTTACACAAACTAATTTTATATAAAGACTTAAAACAAACATTCGTTTGCCAATACAACTGGATCATATAAGAGGATACTAATTAGGCATTATTTTTTGTTTGAGATAACAAGGCATTTTGGTTATCTTCAGCGAGAAAAAAAAAGGAAAAAATTTTGGTTTTTGTCGTGTTAAGAATCGCGAGTAGCAGGACACACGTCCAAAGCAGGAAAGTGACTGCAATTTGTGATTTAAGGTGGTCAAAATATACAAAAATGTGGCAAGGGACTATTTAGTCATTTTAATTATTTGAAATATTAGTTATATAAAAGTGTTTTGCCTGCTGGAATATGACATTGTAACACTATAAACGTAACAGTCGGGATACATGTCGTGCATTGAAATATAATCTCGTATCATAGAAGCGTAAAACCGACAATAGAATACCAACCCCTCGTTGTTTCTTGGTGAAAAATTAAAGGAGATTATATTTTCAAAACTCATGATAATATTATGAGATTTAATCAAATTTTGTTGTGTTTTTAGGTATTAAAAATGGTCAAAGAACCTATATGTGGATACTGTTCCATCAACCACTCTTTTTTTTTTTTAAATGCTGGAGCCTATTTTTATTGTCAGACCCACAACCTATTACCTTCAGTTATATATATACATATATATATATATATATATATTGCTGAATATTACCTTCAGTTATATTTGTATGCTCTTCTTTTGTTATATTCACGTATGTGAATAAATGGCCTCCATTTTATCAAAGACCGATCAAAAAAATTTTAGAGGTATAGTCTTAAGAGAGACAAATCCTATATATATATATATATATATATATGATTTTTTTAGCATGTATGGTACTACATGTATATACTTTAAGATTTAGATGTTTTGTATTTATTAAGCAGATCATCTTTAATACAAATACTAATTAATGTTTATAATTTGCAGGAAAAAATGTGAAAATAACACATTTAATTAGTTATTTTATTTTTTGGATCAATATATAATGCTACTTCAAATGCAATATATCACTTTTTGTTCTAATTATTAAGAATTTATAAAAGTGAAATTAAAAGAGACAAATACCTCCTTAAATTGTATAACTCTTGATTTTTATTTTGATTAATACCCTTTTAATCAAATATTATATCAGTAGTATTAATTAAAAGTAAATGATAAAAATTTAGATTCATGTACTTCTAAAAATAATAATTCAGTAATTTTCCCATAATTAAATGAAAAGGTTAAACACCAATTAGTATAAATCAAATGTCAAACTATAGCATATGTCAAATTCAATACAAAAAAAAAGTACTTTGTTGAAAGTTTTTTTTTTTTTTTTTCTAACACTTGAATGTTAAGATTTAACATTGACACACGAATTTTGAGACCGCGTTAAAGATTTTCTATGATAATTATGGTACACTCCCAAATCCCAACAACGACAATAGAAGAAATGTCGAAGTTAAAGGGTTCACTCGTGATCCGTAAAATTAACCTAATTCCAAAGCCTCTATTAACAAGATAAATAACTAAGGGGTTATTCTTTTATATTTTTGAGTTAGGGTGACTTAAGTGATGATTTTTAAGTTGAGTTTGAGTTATAACTTGAGTTGAAGCTGTAACTTGAGTTTGTGTTTAGATGTGCATATTTGAGTTATCATTTAAATTGAGAATCTTTTTGAGTTTGTGTTTGGGTGGGTCAAAACTTAAATTTTTATTTAGATAGTATTTTAATAAAAACTCAATGGTGATGAAAAATTTTAATAGGGTATATGGGTGGGGTTTTATTCATCTTTTTGTTGTGAATGCATAGAAAAAAAAATCATCTCAATCAGGATTAAAATTAAAAAGTTATAATATTTTTAAGAATAGAAAAAATATTGTTCATTAACTTGAGTTTGAGTTTATGAACTCGAATTGAAAGGAAAATATGAACTCGAATTTAGCCTCAAACTCGAGTTCAAACTCGAGTTTTACAAAAGAACATAAACTTGAATAAAATTGTAACTCGAGTTTAAATTTTTTCTGAGTTTCGTTAAAAAAAAACAATATTTAGGCTCCGTTCACTTCACCGATTCGAGTTTAGAATTCGAGTTTTGCTACAGTAAAAAACTCTAAGAAACAGTCACATCTAACTTTTTTGCTACAGTAAAAAACTCTCACATAAAGTCACATATCAAGTCGAATTAAAAACTCGAATCAGCGAACTAAACAGGCCCTTAGACTTTGCAAAGCTATATAAATTATTCTCTCTCTCTCTTTTCTAGCTAAAATATATAACGAAATAGTTACAGAAATATTCTTATTTTGGAAAGCGTTTCGCATCCTTAAGAAGTGAAGTTATAGGCGCAAGCTAATTTAGAAAGTACATAGAGGCACGTATAAGACACGGACACCTTTTTCAATTTTCCTGTTTATGTTAGTCACAAAATTTTACACAAGGTAAATAGTTCAACCTTTATATGTCTGAAAAATCCATTAAAAAGCTAGGGCTCTATAATATTGACCAACTATGTGAGAAACCAAACTTCCCTAGCCTAGAGTATAATGAGGGAGAAAAACAGCATGATGAAGCCACAGAAGAAGTATATAATGTACATGTATATATCATTAGGATTGCTTGCCTATTTGTACAAGTTAGGCAATAGCTATATATGTATATGATACGTCAACGCCATTCCAAAGATGGCATTGATTAGTCATGAGACCCAATGCACACCTGATGATCAGATGAATTTAAAAGGCAAAGAATCTGATAGCTACATGGGCCCATCTAGCTATATGATCATTCTCATCAATTACTACGATATGATCGATACATCTCATGCACAGTAGTTAAGAATCAGACTACTATTCATGAGTATATATGTAGTGAACGAATTGTCATTCCATGGAGAAATTAAAAATAGACCCTTTTGATATATGACCTAATTATGAGCTACTAGCGTTTGATTTCAACTTGTAAAGTATACCAAAAAAAAAAAAAAAAAAAAAAAAAACCTTTGGAAGGAGTTATTAGAGTTTCCACGAAACATTTTTCTTTTTTGCATTTTCTTGCGGAGCTAGCTAGAGATCAATCATGAAAATTATGATTAATTATACTTGTCAAATGAGCAAAATCCCAAATTTATATAGAACTTGAAATAAGTATATTTTGTTCCCCAGTTTATTTAATTTTTTCTACTAGGTATTCATTTGCTGCATGAAGTCAAAAACATAAATTATCCTTAATTAGACGCATATATACCATGCGTGGTTTCATTTCAAAAATTTCAATTAGCTAAGGTCTATTCAACTCACGTTTATTTGGCCATTCTAATATATATATATATATATATATATATATATTTATAGGAGAAACGTCAAAATTCTGAGAACTATAGCTATCAATTTCAAATACCCCGATGGCTTTCTACTTAGCAAGACTTTTTTGAGAGAAGGAAAAGACAGAGAGTGTGAGGTTTATGTGGGCAAACCAAACACATTTGTATGAGTTGGAAAGTTCTATTGCCTTAACCAATAATAATATCTGAGTTAGAAATTTGTTGTACGATATTATTTGCCTATCCTTTTGACTTGTGTATCTCTGAACGAAAAGTAATAATATATATTATCTTTTTTTTTGTCACTCTTCCAAATACTTAATCCGTCTATATATATTATTATTAAGGGACAAGACACAACAGTCTATTCTCCACCAAAAAATTTATTTGCAAAGTGAAGACCTTTTGGTTCCTTTTAAGAAGTTGAGAGATATCCAAGGGATCATAAGAGTTCTTTCTTTCCGAGAGATAGAGAGAGAGAGAGAGAGAGAGAGAGAGAAAGGAGAGAGAGAGAGAGAGAGAGATGGGAAGAGCTCCTTGCTGTGACAAGGCAAATGTGAAGAAAGGGCCATGGTCACCAGAAGAAGACTCAAAGCTAAAGGAATACATTGAAAAATATGGAACCGGTGGAAATTGGATTGCTCTTCCACAAAAAGCCGGTAATAACAATGATGCTATAATATTTTATCTTTTTTGTGTCTCAATATTATATGCATACTCTCTCTCTCTCTCTCTCATATGTTATCCTTGTTTTTCCATGTGGTGGCCATGTTTGGCACTCTCTCTCTGGGTCTCATATGTTATCCTTGTTTCTCCATGTTGTGACCATGTTTGGTTTTTTGGTACTTTTTGGATTAACCAGGTCTTAAGAGGTGTGGGAAAAGCTGCAGGCTGAGATGGCTCAACTATCTTCGGCCAAACATTAAACACGGAGAGTTCTCAGACGAAGAAGACAGAATCATCTGTAGCTTGTTTGCCAACATTGGTAGCCGGTACTGTTTTTTCCCAAACATTTTAGTCTTCTTTTTTTTTGTTTTTTTGTTTTTGCTTTTTTTTTTTTTGGTTCTTGACCACAATTATTTGTAATAATTTCCTTTCAAACATCATGGAAGATTAACGCAGACCCAAAAGGAGTAAATACAATATTTTCTTTCCTTTTTTTTTTTTGCCATATATTGGACTTTCATCTAATTATTAGCTGCAAAGAAAAGGCCATTTTTGGATAAATCTTGTGCATGCATGCCAAGTTCTGGATCTAACATCAATACCCACTTAACAGCTGTTAGTGGAAACAAAGCTTACTTTTTGTCTTTAACTTTCTCGTGTGACTTTACATGTTAAACAACTACAGGTGGTCAATTATAGCTGCTCAGCTGCCAGGCAGGACTGACAACGATATCAAGAACTACTGGAACACCAAGCTGAAGAAGAAGCTCATGGGTTTTGTCAATCCTCCTGACAATTATAATTATAATCATAATTCTCAGAGAAAACTCCCACTAGTGCCATTTCCCAACAACGATAACATTATCATTTCCTCTACTCATGAGACCACTACTTCTTGTACCTCATCTTTCTCACTTTCTCAACCACTTCTCATGTCATCACTTTCCAAAAACCACCAATCCAATTACTCTGGTTATTACCTTACCCCAACAAGTACTACTAGATCAGCTTTCTCATCATCATCATCATCAGGATTAGATAGTCAAGTTTACTCAAATATGATTACGTCCATTAATTATTCGAACCCCAGCAGTAGTAGTACTGCTTCTGGTCTTTTCCAAACACAAGATCAATACAATTACTTGGATGGAAATTCTAGTTATATGCAGTGTTGTTATAACTATCCTTTGAAGGAGAATAATCTCCTCATGTTTGGAAGCGAAGGAAGCTGCAGTACTTCATCTGAGGGAAGCTGCAATTACCAGATCAAGCAAGAGGAGATGGGGAGAATTCATAGCCAGGATTATAATATGGGAAACCTTAGTTATGATCAGGACCATAATGCAATAAGCCAGAGATTGTTCATGCTCAACAGTGGAGGATCAGGCAATGGAGATCAATATGATCATAATTGTCTCAACCACTGGGGTCAGAAGTCAAATGGGTGTTTTGGAGAAACGACATTAGATGATCATCAGTACCATGTTCTTGAGGATCATGTGAAGCAGCTGATTAGTAGAAGTAGTACTACTAGTAACAACCAAGGTAACAATTATAATGGGTATAACAACTTCTTCAACATTGATGAAAACAAGACGCAAGAGAAGGTCATGTACTTTTAGTAGTATTTGTAGTAGTACTGGAGATAATGAATATATATATATATATATATATATTCTGTTGAGAATGTGACTGACTATAAGTAATATCAGAGAGATTTGATGGGGTAAGGGCCAAGGGGCATGGTCGTGTGGTGTGGGGGAAGAGAGATCAGAGCTAAAAAAAAACGAAAGAAAAGAAAAAGTAATTAGACTTTGATGAAGTTCATGGGGTTCTGTGTTTTGATGAAATGAAACATTTGTGATCTTTTTGTTTGACAGTACATAGTAAAGCTTCTTTTAATTTTGTGCATTTCTTTTCGGGACCTGTTGAGTGATGATGACGATGATGACGATGATGTTATATTGTTGTACGGCCTTTAACTGCAGCAACTAGAGATCATGAAAACTAGAGATTAATTGTCATGAAAACAAGAGATCATGAGAAAAGAAAAGGAAAATTATTAAAAAAGTGTTTATATATTATTAATTTCCATCCTTCCGAGAACAAGAATCTTATGTCCAAACAAAACAAACTAACGATGCACTGGTTTCTGTATTATATTCAATTATCTTTCTTTTCTCTAATTTATTATTCATATTATTTTAAACATTTTGGCAGTGATTTTGAGCAAACTAATTAAAGACTAAAGAGAATAGTGCCCGACACCTAGTGGAGAGCAAATGAGTAAAATCCTACCCCTAGTCTTCCATATAAAGAGGCCACACTGATTATTTCCTATATATATATATATATATATATATATATATATTGGTCTTTTGGAGGTGATTTGCACACATATACGCTTGGTCTGAGATTTTAATTAATTGATACTCAGAATCTTTACAGTAACCAAAGTTAGACATTAAGTTGAGAACTTGTTTATCCAAAACTTGAAAACAAAGGCTATGATGCTGGAAATTTTGGAGCTTTGTGAAGGCTCATGATTTAAAAGAAATAATAAAAGAAAATATTTTATTATTGATCGTGATCTCAGTCTACGAATGGAAAAATAAAATATTTGCTTGAACCCTAGAGGCCCATGAAGTGTGTTTGAAGCGAATATTTCTTTGTCTGACGATAATGATCAACAATATTGGACAAATTACAAAATTAATTAATTTATTTTTAATCAAATAGCCAATACCGCATGACCTTGTGAATATTATAAGCAGTAGTACTGAGTTAGTCTCAAGTTTTGAGTAAATAATAAATAGTTTATGAAAGAAACTACTGCTATAATTTTGTTCTTTAAATAACTCTCCTCTTTGTCAAGTGAAAACAACTAATGTTTAGAAGACTTCGTATATAACATAGAACAGATTGAAAACTTGATATATATGTAAGGAAGTTTACATTAAAGAAGAGGAAACATGTGCAATTTAAGTTAATTATTTGATATGCTCTTAAAGAATTGAATTTTTGGCTTATAATATATGTGTGAATTCTTAATGCCACGCTAAAAGCAAGTTATAATGTCGGGAAAGCTTAGAAAATCATTACTAATTAAAAAAGTTGTTGATAAGTGATAACCCTAGGCAAATAATAATAATAATAATAATAATAACAAAGAAATATCTTATGATCGTCAAAACATTTAATCAGAATTGTAGTATAAAGGTATATTAATTCCTTGTACTGAATTCTGATAAAGGTATATTATTTTCAACTACCACATGACAGGTAAAAAGAAAGCACCTTCAGAATAATAGGTAATTTATGTAACTGTGACATATTATCTTTGAAACCCAAAAAGTGATCTTAACTTTGTCTCAAACTCTCACCCGGCCATATGTATGGTTTTATAACCCTTGTTACGCTTGCTGCAATCACATTATAATCGTCCAAGTGTAAATGTGAAGACATGTATGGTTCAAAAGAAATATGAGATAATTAAAACGCGTTTAGTAAACAAAAGGAGACGTTTGTTTTCTATATTCGTTCATGATTCTGAATCATGATTTATAATTCTCTATAGTATTTTCTCTCATAAAAAATATACATAAAATAAAAATAATTTTAAATCATAATTCTAAATATATAAACCAAACGTCCTCTCTAATGTGTCTTTTTCTTCTCAATTCCAAGGTGTTTTTTTGAGCGGGAAAAGTATATAATATAAGTGTAATAAAGAGGTGTTCACAAAACAAGTACAGTTTGAGCAAGTTGAAGAAAAGAAAGGTCTGGGACTGGGTTTGAGTTGAGAAATCAGAAAAATGTGAGTGATACATTGGACGTATAATTATGAGGATGGAAGTAAAAGGAGATAGAAGCATTAACAGGTGTCAAAAGGAGGTGTTATTTGTGCCGTGGCTTAAACAGAAGAAAGGAATGGCCAAAGCCAAATATTTTATTGAAGTGACAGGGAATCCCCGTCGGGAATGACTCCCGGTTGCCTCCAAATTTTCATGATTCACTGCACACCCAACAATATCTCTGTCACCCCCTACGGCTATGCCTTTCTCTCATCTCCAAACTCTTCATCACTTATTACACACCTCTATTTTTTATTATTATTATTGTGTTTTAATTTTCTTGAGGGGAAGAAAAAAATTTAGAAACACCCAATAAATTTAAGGGAATATGATGATAGTATAGAACAATTATTGATTTCTTATCTTAAGGGGGAGAGAAAAAGAGTAAATTTAGTTGAGGTGCCAGCTATGTTATATTATCTATTAATAAATTAATGTCTCATTCATTTCATCGATTTGAATTTTCAGTTATAGATTTTTACAGTAAAAATCTCTCAAAAAATATCACATTTAATTTTTTTCTATTACAGTAAAAAACTCTAAAACAATATCACATTTCAACTTAAATTAAAAATTCGAATTCACAAAGTGAACTAACCTAAATTTTTCTTATAAGTGGGTTTTTATATGTATATATATTTTTTTACTAATCGAGTGGGTTTTTATATTGAAAACGCTGGAAAGCTCTTCTAGGAATGTCTTTTCTATAGAACTAAAGTCAAAAGCTGTGTGGAACCTATTGTCAGTCTGACTGAACAAATATTTAAACTCAGTTTTCTGAATTGTTTCTCTTTTTTTATTCTTTTATTTTTTAAAAATTATAATTGTTTAGATGATGATCTGTTGTCAACACACAAGAAAAAGACGGGTTAACTTGTAGATCGATTCTCGGCCTTTCATTTCATTTTATTATTATTTTTTCTAAATTTACATTGAATATTGGAATCCCTGGTAGTTTTTGTCAACTTGGGGAGAAAAACCAAATGCAAATTAATACTAATATCAGACCTCTTTCCAGATCTAATCTAATCTAATTCTAAGCTGAAAGCCGTCCAATTTGTTCAATTTGACCATTGTCTGTGACCCATTAATCAGCTCCTTAATATTAACAATTAACTTAAAACATACATAGACTTGACCTTAAATGTGTAATGTTGAATATTAACAGTACTCTTTCAGACATGATTTATTTATAATGGATTAGTTGTTTCTTCTTCAACTTTATTTCCATGGCTGCATTTGTCTACTTGAAAAATATCCTTACTTTTCTCCTATTTCTTTTTCTATGCTTTTTTTTCTTTTTTTTGGGAAAAAGGAAGAACTTCCTTGCTACACCACGCTTAAGAGTCTAAGACCTATAACTAAAGTCGAATATTCACTGTTTCCAGTTCAAGGCATGTTGATATCACCCCATCAACAAGCCCAAGACAGGTTAGGCTGGGAAATTGGTGGTTAATAGAAAAAGTTATACACTTCTGTAAATTGAAAATGACCCCTTTTATATTTATCTATGGATTAAAACCTTCATAATCACATGAGGTGAATCCCACTAAGTGAATAACACCTAACCTAGTGGGATCCACTATTTTGTTAGAAATGGACTGGATTAAAAGGACCAATCATCCGAAAATTAGGATTCATTTCATGTCACAAATATTCACTTATAGCATACCATATCTCAATAGATCCTCGTAATTTTTCTACCGCGTGTACATTTCCATAATGATGGTGTTTTTTTAAAATTAACCTTTGTTATTCAGCATCTTAGACTAGCCATCCCTCAGAAGGTATTGTTAAAAGATCATCAATTCCTAATGAAATGGGATGAATATCACTTTTGAAATGAAGGGGTTGTTTGGTTGGAGGATTCGTACCCCGATTCGAATCATAGTTCATGATTCGCTACAGTATTTTCTCTCACAAAAAATACACGTAAATCGAAAATGGTTCTAATCTCATGATTCTAATCCATAAACTAAACGTCTCCGAAATGATATAGTTTTATAAAATGAAAATGAGGCATTCTATTTATCCCATGGGTTAAAACCTCACTGCTCACATGAGATATGGATTCACATTTGTTAAGAGACAGAATTTTTTACAAAGAAATGAATCCTCAAGAGAGACCCAAGGCAGGCCTACGTTTCCCAAGCGAGTGTTGTTTGTTCCCTGTCTTTCCTTAAACCAGTTAGCAATAACCATAATCAGATCACATTTGAAGCGTCAGAGAAGATAGCCCACCAAGTTTCTATTTAAGAAACATGCACGGTCCAAGTGAAGAAAAGTTGACAAAAGATTTTCTGTGAATATAAAATCTAAGGTTACTTGCTCAAGCTCACAAAACAGTCATCTCAATAGGCAATAGGCTACTAGTAGTAGTAGTAGTGGTGGTGGTGCATTGAAGTAAAAAGTGTCAAAACACAATCCAAAGCCCTCAGATCAGTGTCTGCTGCGTATCAGCAACAGATGAAGCATGATACATATTTGTTTTTACGAGTGCCATATCCTATTCCCTGCACTAAATACAAAATGTACGTTCAGTACCAAAACAACGACAAGGATTGAACTTTAAAGTCTTAAATTAAAGCTCAAACATGTATGTGATAACTTTATATTCAGTATTAACCGCCTATTAAATGATTTCGATGTTTTGCACCCGCTTTATCATTGCTTTTGCTTCTAGGCCATATAAAACAGGAAGTAAAACTTGTGAGTTTTTAGTGTTTAGAATCACGTTTTTAAAAGAGCTTAATGAAATGAAACTACATTTGAATATTCTGTATTAAACATGTTATAATAAAGTCTTTAAAGTCTTAATTAAACTCTAGTACAAATTTCAAAGTTTCATTACAAGAGAGATTTTTTGATAAGCCATACAATGTAGTTCTGAGTGTAAGCTCTTTTGAAAAGTTATCCAAACACTTCGAAAAGTAGCTTTTGGATCCCGAAAGCCAAAAGTAACTTCCAGGAAGCAATGTGAAATGGGCTTAATGCTTGCTAAGCAACTACGATAAGAATTATTAAGCAGAAAAGAATAAAAAATAAAAACTTACTAGAAGATTTGGTGGGAATAGATGACTTAAGAAGCACTAGCAGTGATTTGTCCAATAGTTTTAAGATCAAAAATCTCAATCCAGTAGCCATCAGGATCCTTGATAAATGCTATTCCTTTCAATTTCCCTGAATCAAAAACATGTAATTGACACAAAGAAAAACGACAACAAAGAGAAACAACCTTACCCTTTTTTTCGTGGAAAGAAACCTCACCAAACGACAAAGAACAAGGACAAAAAGAAAACGACAAAATAGAATGATCGCTAAAGCAATGAACACAACAAGAAAAAATAATAGACGGTTTCCAGCATTAAAAAAAAAAAAAAAAAAAGACGGCAACAAAAGATACGAGAATAGATTAGGGGCTAGATATTTGAAAAAGATGAAACAAAGATGAAAAATACACAAAATCATAAATGACAATAAGCTAAAAGCGACAACAAAGCCAACGACACCTAAAGTATTAAACGGTAATAAAACAAGAAGCATATGATATGATTTACACTGAGATAGAGAGAAAGGGCCTGTTTGGCCTCTGCAGCAGGTCAGGGAGTTTGAAAAAGGTGTTTGAAAAAACCCGCTTTTATCTAGCAGCTTCTAAAAACTGCTACCCCACAGCAGAATTTGAGAAGCAAATTAAGGTTACTTTTTCACAACAACTTCTATTGTCATTGTCTAAATTTACTAAAATGACCCTAATAATAAATCTTAATTCCCAAAACAACTCATTTTATTTCTTCCAAATCAAATTAAAGAGTATATTTTATTTTAAATGTTTATTTGAAAATTAAAAATCTTTAATAAAAATCTTATATTATATTTTAATAATATATTTATATTATAATGTTACAAGTTTGAAAAATAATTTACCTTTAGTACTTTATGTTATTTAATTTTTTTTATAAATATATAATTTATCTCGAATAAAACCAATTTATTTTTTAGAGATATCTTAATTAATAAAATGAAAATTAATTTTTTTTAGTATTTTGGTGTATAAATATTATAAATATTGACTATAAAAATAAAAATAAAACTAATTATTATAAGTATGTGTTTTAAAGTATGCCTATTTTAATCATTAGACATCTTCATAGTAATTTTATAATAGTTTACCAAACACCTAAATTTCTACTTATGGTATTCATAGCAACTTTGAAAAAAATTTACCAAACAACTACATTTTTGTAGTCACAGCAACTTCTAACTAAGAGCACAGTAACGACAGAAATTTTCAACAGCACACCAATGCCAAACTGGCCCAAAGAGAGAGAGAAGAAGAATAAGAAGAAGAAGGAATGATGTTCAAGGAACAGCTTATGATGCTTAATTAGTCTCACAAACTGAAAAAGATAAGACTCACCATCGTCTGGCTTTTTTACAAATTCCACCCCTAGCCGTTCAAACCTCTCACATGCCTTGTATGTGTCATCAACGGTGATGCCAATATGTCCTGAATGAAACATACCAGTAAAACACCATATTTAATCCAAAGGGCATTAGAGGAAGGTCTAAGTCTAGGTTACGTGGACCTCTAATGCACTCTAATATGTCATCTAAACAGTAAGCTTGTAACATACTGCTAAAATACACTCAAAATACTAGGAAATACCCATAACTAAACAACTTCAGTAAAGCACCTGATTTGTTGCACAGATCCGGACATGGTGGTGGCATCACGAAAGTATATCAAATAATTTTGAGACATCAATGTGACTGTAAGACCCACTATACTTAACCAAATAAGGGCATTCTCTTTGCATTCTTGCTTATCCATTAAAGAAACATTGCTTAAAGACGTCTAGGTAAAAACTTTTCAAGTATTTAGTTATTCTATGTATAAAATTCATGTACCGGGGTGAATTTGAAGGTTTCAGAATTCACTTGATCAGTGGCCCAGATTTCATACGTGTAAACAA
Source organism: Morus notabilis (assembly GCF_000414095.1). Taxonomy (NCBI): domain Eukaryota; kingdom Viridiplantae; phylum Streptophyta; class Magnoliopsida; order Rosales; family Moraceae; genus Morus; species Morus notabilis. The sequence goes on along the minus strand of NW_010367841.1, from coordinate 238,848 downwards.
TGTGTACTATGTATGTGTTTGTGTTTCTACTGCTTTACGTACGTACTAGGACAAAACCACACATGCATGAAATAACCACTAATGTTTAGACTTACCGAAGCCACGAGGATCGGAATTCCCATTGTGGTATCCTTTGAATTCTGGATCGCTTTCAGTACCCCAATTACTGCCACAAGCATTAGACCCTGAAGCGTTATTAAAAAGACCCAGAACCTCAAACTACAAGCTTAAAAGCAAACTAAAATTTTGAACATTACAAGTCTTACTGTGTTAACTCAATAGTAGCCTTCTGACCAAAGGTCCAAACTGTTCTATCAACAGCATTAGCTGGAGCTGATGCAGGGTCCTGCAACAGATAAAATTTAGATCTCATAAATCTAAGGAACCAAAAGAAAAACAACCTTCTAGAAACTTAAAACCAAAAGTTGAAAAACAAACATTACATTAATAAGAGGCTTAATACAACATAAATGACATTGCAGATAGGGCAGGATAGAAAACTCCACATACAGTTAAGAGGCTTAATACAACATAAATTATATTGCAGACAGGGCAAGATAGAAAACTTGACACAATTGACCTAATATTGAACCGTTCAAATCACTTAGGCACTGAAAAAAAAAAAAATTTAAGTTGTAAAAAATTGGTGTTACAGGATTTACCTCATAGCCCAAAAAGTACAAACTAAACTTCATTTCCGGAAAGTCCAGCCTCTTTAGTAACCTGAAATTTCCAAAAATCATCAGCAATTCAACAACAAATAGAAGAAAATGAAAAAAAAAAAAAAAAAAAAAGAAAAAAAAACAACTGAAAGAACACGATTTGTCCAACTGTTCTTTTTCTCTTTTGCAGGCAAGCTGTTCTTCTTAAATTAACTTATAAGTTCTAATCAGTAAAGCCAACCTAGTGAAATGACCAATTATAAAAAAGTGAAGAGGTTCAATGCAGTATATAAAAATTAGTTAATACAATTGAATTTACAAATTATAGGTTCAATGCAGTATATAAAAATTAGTCAATACAATTGAATTTACAAATTATGTTACAAAATGGAAGGCGAAATGTGAGTCAATGTTTCATTTTGTCTAAACCCTGTAAAGATGCAGTTCTTCTTACGCACCAAGAAATTCCTCACCCATTAACCCGAAAGCAAATTCTCATTCAAAATAGAGATTACAGTCCCATACAAAACTAATCAACCAATAACCAATTAATTCCAAGACCAAATCAATAGGGATGGAGTTCCAATTGCAAGACACATTGCAGAAGGAAAATAGATAGAAAGACATAAAACTTACGACATGCCCAGAACACGAGAATAGAAGTCAAGACTGACTTTCGGATCTTTAATTCGAAACATCTGAAATCGAAATTAACATGATAAAATAAATAAATTTTAGATAAAAGAAACTATGTTATGAAAAAAAAAAAAAAAAACCCAAATTGGCTGACTGTTTGTTGCATGAAGTAACCCTTGGTGGCTTCATCTGGAGTAGTGTGGAGTCCTGGGTTATTGGCCGGCAATTCTTTGGGTTCGGAGGCCATTGAGAAGACTCGGAATCGATTCAAAACCTGAAAAGCCAAGCAAAAGCACGAAAACCCAGATGAGAAAACCCGTCGAGAACGAACTGAATTGGGAATTCGAAGAATGATTCCTGGATAGACCTTTGGGCTTGAGTTTGCGTCGAGGAATGGGAGAGAAGGAAAAGAAGAAGAAAATGATGATGATTTTGAGGCGAAGCGGAGAAGGGAGAGGCGTGAAAAAGTGGTTGTGATTGAAGAGTAAGCCATGGAAATCGAATGCAAATTAGAGGATTTGTTTAATGAGAACAGATGAAGAGAAGAACGTGAATGGGTATTAAAAAGTGATTACCTTTCAGTGATGACTATCCAAAGAAGGGAAGCTCGGGGAATGGGTGATCTTCTTTCTGGTGAAACTCTTGTCATTTGTGATTTTAGGCGTTGTATATAACTCAAATGACAATGCTGTCCTCACGCGCTTTTTGCTATTTCAGTTCCTACTCTAGACTTTTGGTTAATCTTACTGGTGCCCTCGAACTTTATATTCATTTTCAGTTTGTTTAAATTTGAAAAAATCTCGTTTTACTCTCTGTTTTTTCAGTTTGCCCCCTACTAAAATCAGACGAAAAAAGAATTCGGCATTTCAACTAATAAAATGGTTCGAAAGTAGAGAAAATGACGGGCAGCCTTGTAAAAACTTTATTTATATCTTATAAATCTTTCCAGAATTGAACCTTTAAAAGATGTAAAATAAAAATTGCAAATGCCCCTTTTCATGTATTATGTCCTTTGACAGCTCCTTCAAAAAGGACAGTTCTGATTATGTAGGTCATATTAGAAAGGTGGTCGTTATGAGTGGTAGTTTTGTACTTATTCCTTAATACTAATTATATGACAGAGAGAAATAGTAGTCAATAATATATTTTTAAAATTAAATTAAGTAAATAATGTATTTTAAAATTATTTAAAATAAATAACAGTACCGTAAATGAATCATTTATTATGTAAATGATTTATTTATAATTGTCTATTTTGAATTTCAAAATTTAATAACCTTTAAACTTCTCTATACAACGAGGCCTATTTATATCACACATTCTCTCTATCTATAATATATATATATATATATATATATTTTGTCTAATGTTTGTATGTACATCTTAAATCTTGCTCTTTGAGTCAATATTCCTTTAGTTATTCCAAGAATGTATGTAGCATATATGTACATCTCAAAATAAAGGAGTGTGTTGATATATTGGATTGGTTAATGATTTTTATAGCTAATGATTTTGTATTTCCCGAATTAGGAGTTATGGAGGTTTGAAAGGAGAGGTTTTTCAAACCTTCCTTTACTTTTTCCCTCAACTGAACGGTATTTAATTCGTTTGAATACACCATTTCAACGCTTTTGAGATTGTGTATGTTTAATCACAACATATATTTGTTGGAATTTCATTCTTTTCTAAGATAAGTCCATCCTTCTTACTCTTTTTATTTTATTTTATTTTTTATTACGAGTTCTATTTTTTAATTATACTTTTTCTATTTTTCAAGTCCAGCTTGATGTCTTCAACAACCATTTCGTCTTTTGATCTCATGGTATGTCTTATTTCTTCTTCTAGACAGTTAGATAAATCATTTTGTGTTGTTCCCTAACATCAAATGATTTGTGCTTGCTCTTTATATAGAAAAAGACATTATATGGTTGGATTTCCTTTCACCATGGATTGTATCTATTTATAGATACTTTTTGCATAGTAAAAAAAAAAAATGGCAACTAAGTTATTTCCTTAATTTAATGGGAAACTATTTTGTACCTTGCTTAGCTATTTAGTACCTAATTGGTGCATAAATTTGAACAAAAAGTTTAAATAAAAATTTAATTTTTATGAAAGAAAATACTATAAAATTTTCTGAATTGAAGTTTAGTCCCGCAAAACAAACAACACATTATTGTAAATGGACAAAATAGTAATCAAAATGTGACGGATTATAAATGGTAAGTACGACCATGGTTTATGGTTAAGCTAGGTATGATAAAAAATGAGTTGGAATTATTAATTCCAAGTTCCAATTAATTTTGAATAAAATTGAAACCATTTCACATTATATAAATCTTGCCCACTCGTGTATGTCATTCATGACATAGTTTTTGATTATTATATTTAATTCGGATTTGAAATGAAAGTTCAGGATAATCAAATTAAAAGTCCTGTAAATATGTTGTTGGAGTGCTCGTCTTTAGAAGAGTGTTCACGGTGGGTTTCATTTTTGGTTGAGTATATATAGAGAATTCATTCGTTTGTGATATTTTTCTTAGAAATTAATCATCATGGTCTGGACAGTTTCAGCAGAAAATATGACTCGGAGGGAGATAAAACTTATTAATCATGACGGAAATTTGGAAGATGCTGTAGTTGTTCCTCCTCTTGACGAGCTTGCTTACAACCATTTACATCGGTGGAAGTGGCAATGGTATTGAAGTGGAATTTTTTTCGTGGCAATGGTATTAAAAGTTTAGTTACGCCGTTGTTCATGACGGTCAACAGAAGTCGTTTAAACCATGTGGAGAGTTGGTTGTGTCGAAGCATTATGCAGAATTGGTGATAGTTTGTGTTGATGGTGATAGTTTGTAAAAAGCTCTCAGAAACAATTACATCTAACTTTTTTACTACAATAAAAAGCTCTCACATAAAGTCACATCTCAATTTGAATTAAAAACTCGAATCAACGAACTAAACATGCATCTTTTAGATGTTTCGAAACCTAATTTTACAGAGAAACTAACTGGTGATCCTGGTTTCGGTTTTTCTATTCCAGGTAATGATGACACGACAAGTTTTAGGTTTATAAAGTGGAAATTAAATGAAGGACGTTGATCATCGTATTGTTCATCATCCTCAATTTATGTGATGAAATTAGAGAAAATAAAATTGCTGTTGTGTTTGATCATCAATGTAATGATAGATAAATGAAAAGTTCTGTTTGTGTGTTATTTTTTTGAGAGGAAGTACGTATGATGTTTGTTTTTTTTTTTTTTTTCCTTCTCTTTTTCAAGAGTGATATTCAATGTAACTACATATATGAGAAATAAAATTTAGGAGACGTCTACCGAGCAGTAACATAATAATACCCTTTTCTAATGAGGCACACGTTTGTAGTGGTTGGATTAAATTCGACGGTTTTACAAAGATAACTCCATCTAATCCTCAATTTTATTTTATTTATTTATTATTATTATTTTGCTTTTTTCTCTTCGTTTGTCTCATTTATTTTTCTCTGTGTTTTCTGAATTAATCTGGAATCCATCTGATGAGAAATAAAAATGCTCTTCCTTTGTCAAAATAGATCATTAGAAGAACCACGTGATGCACGAAATAAATTTTAAAAGGAAATCACCAAACCGGAATGAACAAAACATGGAAATTAACAAAACATTGTGGACAATATTGACCAGAATTTGTTGGTTTACTTCAACAGTCGGAAATCAGGTTGCCCATCAATTGGCTTTAGTTGCCAGTCTTCATCTTTGTAATCTCATTTTTACTGATGTTGTGCCCCTTTGTATAAGTCCAGCTGGTTTCAATTCAATGCACTATATATACTTACTTTGAGGGGAAAAAAAATCTATTTGTATTAAACCAGTTGATTGCAACATTAATTATCGAAAAAATAGGCAAGTCAACTAAAAAAATATATCCAGAAAAAAAAAAAAAACGTTCACAGAAATAATTATGTAAGGAATTACTCCGAAAGATACAAAAAAAAGGTATAATCGGCATCACACTTAAATATTTTCTAAAATAAATATATTTATAATATTGTACAAAACTAGACATTTTTAGATAGAAGTTTTTTTTTAAATAGACATTTTGTGTAAGAAAAATATATACATTATAGTATTAGTATCCAAAAATTTTCCCAAGTATTTAGTAAGTCTAAACTCAAAGCATCCCAACTCCAAAATAAATTTTCATAGTCTCTCCTTAAGTTGGAAGTACGAGTACGGCCATGGTTTAAGGTTAAGCTAGGTATATAATAAAAAATGATTTGGAATATTTTATTCCAAGTTGTAATTAATTTTGAATATAAAATTGGGAAAAAGAGAGAAATAGGCCAAGACTTGAGATGCATTAAAATTAATAGGCCAATAGTTTACATAAATTAATAAATAGACCAAATTACTATTTTTGTTCATAACTTGTCTGGTTATGAACCATAACTTCTAAGTTATTGTCCATAAATTACGGTTTTTGTCCATAACTTGTCTGGCTATGAACCATAACTTGACAAGTTTATCCATAATTTTCTGGTTATGAACCATAACTTGACAAATTATGGCCTATTAATTTCTATAACTAAAAATTGGCCTATATACTTCCTTAAGCTTTTCATATTGGCATATTTTATACTATTTTCATATAAAATTTGAAGCCATTTCACATTATATCCGGGCCAATTCATGACCATCCACTCGTATATGTCATTTTGACATAGTTTTGGTTATATTGTATTACGGATTTGAAATGATAAATTCAATATAATATAGTCAAATTGAAAGTCCTATAAATTGGTTATTGGAGTGCTCGACTTTAGAAGAGTGTAGACATCGGTTTCATTTTTGGTTGAGTATTTGAGAATTCATTTGGTAATTTGTGATATTTTTTCTGACAAATTAATATTCATTATGCCTTGGACTAAGGCCATAGACGACATGAGTGAGTGGAGTGTGAAAGTTATTAATCATTATGGAAGTTCAGAAACTTCTGTATTTGTTGATCGTTATGAAGTTCTTGCTTACAACCATGACATTGGTGGAAGTGGCTGTGGTATTGAAGAGGAATTTTATCGAAAATGAGATGAAAAATGGGCATTCATGGTTGTGGATGAAGATTGGCGTTTAAAGCTTAGTTGTGCTGTTGTTCGTGATGGTCAACCCAAGTCGTTTACTCTATGTGTAGAATTATGTTCCGTTTGTTTTGAGGATTCTGATATGATTTTAGACCATGGTTCTCAATTCGTTATAGTATTTTTCTCTCATAAAAAATTTAAATTTTAAAACTCAGAATCGTGAACCATGGTTACTAAACATTCTATTAGTTATTGTTATGGGGAATTGTATATTAGTAATTACCAATAAAAGATGTCTATAACGATCAGAAGATGTCTATATAACATTATGGGGAACGATGAAATAGCTAGAAAAGATGTTTCGCTACCAGAAGATGGGGGTTACGGTTTATCTACTCTGGATGGCGAAAAGTTTAGGTTCTATAACGTGAATATATAAAGATGTTGATCATCATCATAAAAAGAATCAGGTTCTTGTTCACATTGTTGGTATGGATCATTTTTACAATGTTTTATAATTGCTTGCACGACCCGTACAAATACCCGGAAAAATAGTGTTGAATAAAAGATTGAAGATCAAAATGTGATGAAATTAGAGAAATTAAAGTCGTGTTGCATGTGTTTGATTATCAATGTGATGATAGACAAATAAAAGTTTTGTTGTACTGTGTGATGTTATTTTTTTTTATTTTACTTTTTTTGAAAGTGTACTGATGTTCAATATAATAAATATGAGAAATAAAAGTTGTGTTCGTCATTTTTGTTTTTACGTATGAGTGATGAATTGAAAGCTTTGTGAAAATGAAGACAAAAATAACAAACAAACCTATTTTATATCGTAATATTCAATGATCCTGCTTATCTTATCTGAGTTTGTTGACTTCTTCTAAATAAAATGGATTTTTAGTGTCCAATTAGTTCATAAGTTTAAATAAAAAAATTAGAACAGAAATTTTAATTTTTGTAAAATAAAATACTGTAAAAAAAATTTTTGAATTAGGACTCAAATATGCGAAGCACAATTACCATATTGGTTTAGGGTAATTAAGATAGGTATAATTAAAAATGAATTGGAATATTTTATTCCAAGTTGTAATTAATTGTGAATATGAAACTTGAAGCCATTTCACATTATATCTTGGGCAGTTAGCCATCCACTTGTGCATCATTCATGCATAGTTTTGATTATTATATTACGGATTTAAAATGAAAATTCAATATGATCAAATTCAAAGTCCTATAATTTGGTTATTGTTGTGCTCATGAGGTCAAATTCTATAATTAAATTTGTTTAAGGGCTAATGGCTGCTCCCGAGTGGCGATCACATTGGTGAGTTGATTCGGGTCGATTTGAGTCAATATAGTGCTATAACAAGAACATAAAGTGTGAAAAAATAAACAAACACACGAATATATAATAATTCTCCTAATAATGCAGAGTACGTCCACTGCAGGGCTCTGGGGTTTCACAATCTCTTATAAAAAATACAATTACAACAATCTCTTATAAAAAGTACAATTACAATGAAGAATGCAAAGAGGAGAAGAAGGAGGAGGAAATTTAGAGAGAGAGTCTATGCGTATTATGAAGGTTTCAAGATGTCTAATTCGTTATCTCCATCCCCTATTTATAGGATAAGGTCTTATACTTTTTTTTTCTCTTAGATTGAATAGTTTTCATTTTGTTGAGTTGACTTTCTTTTTTCTTATTTCTATATTCACTTTCTAGTATCTTTCTTCTTCTATATTGATCAGATTTGTGCCTTTAATGTAAGATTTGGCTGAGATAATCTTCGTGGCCTCTAAAGAACCTCCTTTCCCAAAATATTAGTTGTGGTCCCCACAATCCTTCTCTCATCAGTCTTCTCCAGTCGATCTGGTCTCCAGTTGATATTAGTCAATTAGAGTTGACCTATTTCTCCAAATGTTGTCCATGTTTTGACCCTAACACATCTCTACAAGAGTTTAGACAGTGGTTTCATTTTTTGTTGAGTATAGCGAATTGATTCGTTTGTGACGTTTTTCCGCCGAATTAATATTCATCATGGTTTGGACTAAAAAAATACACGACAGTGCGTGGGAGGTGAGAGTTAAAGATCATGGAAGTTCAGAAGGGGCTTTAGTTATTCCTCCTTATACAGAACTTCCTTACCACCGTTACATTGATAAAAGTGGCAGTGGTATTGAAGTGGAATTTCATCGTACAACAGATGAAAAAATGGCAGTCATGATTGTTGATGAAGATTGGCGTTTAAAGTTTAGTTATGCTATTATTCGTGCTGGTCATGAGAAGTCGTTTACTCCATTCAAAGAGTTGGTTGTGTTGAAGCATTATGCGGAAGTGGATATAATTTTTCAGAATGGTCGCGATTGCATGTTGATAAGAGATGTTTCAGAACCAAGTATTTGGGACAAGCTGACGAATAAACTTTATGGCGAAGGTATTTCTACTTTGGATGGCGTAGAATATGATGAGTTTTATTGTATTGTTGAATAATAAGGATGTTGATCATCATCGTTAAAGAGTCCGGTTTCGTGTTCATATTGTTGGTATCGATGGTTTTTATAAAGTCTGAGAAGTAAATTGAAAAATGATGTTGATCAGAAAAGACTGAAGATCATTAATGTGATGAAATGAAAGAAATAAAAGTCGTATTGTGTTTGATTAGCAATGTCATGTGTATTTTTTTTAAGAGTGATGTTGAATGTAATATTAAATATGAGAAATAAAAGTTGTGTTTGTGTGTTTGTCATTTTTGTATATAGATATGAGTGATGAATTGACAGCTTTGTCGAAATGAATTTAAAAATAAACAAAATCTATTTATATCGTAATATTCGATGATCCTATTTATTATCGGGACTTGTTGACTTTTTCTAAATAAAATGGACTTTTAGTACTCATTTCGTTCATATGTTTGGATACAAAATTTGAAATATAAATTTTAATTTTTATAAGATAAAACGCTGTAAAAAAAAGTTGTATTAGTTATTGAATTCGCGAAACAAACAACAGAAATGTACATGGAAAAAGTGATCAAAATGTGGCTGCAGATTATTATTAGTGGTATGAAGGCGGAAGCACAACCATACTGGCTTAGAGTAATTAAGCTAAGGTACAATTAAAAATGAAATGGGATATTTTATTCCAAGTTGTAATTAATTTTGAATATAGAAATTGAAGTCATTTCGCATTATATATTGGCCTGTTGGGCCTGGCCATCCGTTCGTATGCATATATGTCATTCATGAGATGTGGTTTGATTATTAAATTACGGATTTGAAGTGAAAATTCAACATGATCAAATTCAAAGTCCTATAATTAGGTTATTGGAGTGCTCGTCTTTAGAAGAGTACAGACAGTGGTTTCAATATTTTTTGGTTGAGTAGAGCGGATTCATTCGTTTGTGCTGTTTTTCTGACAAATTAATATTCATCATGGTTTGGACTAAAACAATATACAACGACAGTGCGTGGGAGGTGAGAGTTAAAAATCATGGAACTTCAGAAGATTTTGTTATTCCTCCTCGTAAAGATCTTGATTACAACCGTGAAGTTGGTAAAAGTGGCAGTGGTATTGAAGTGGAATTTCAGCGCACTCGAACAGAAAGAATGGCAGTCATGATTGTGGATGAAGGATGGCGTTTAAAGTTTAGTAGTGCTGCTGTTCATCATGGTCAAGAGAAGTTGTTTGTTCCATTTAAAGAACTGGTTGTGTTGAAGCATTATGCGGAATTTGATATAATATTTGAGAATGGTCGCAAAAGCATGTCTATAAACGATGTTTCCCAACCAAATGATTTGGAGAAGCTGAATAATAATTTTTTTGGCTGGGGTTTCTCTACTTTGAATGGCGAAACTAAGTTTTTTCGTATTGTGGAAGTATAAGGATGTTGATCGTCATCATCAACGGAGTCCGGGTTGATATTGTTGATATGGATGATTATGATAAAGTTTTTGAAGTAAACTGAAAAATGGTGCTGAAGAAAAGACTGAAGATCAATGTGATGAAATTAGAGAAATAAAAGTTGTGTTGTGTTTAATCGTCAATGTAATGATAGAGAAAGTGTGATGTTCAATGTAAATATGAGAAATAAAATTTGTGTTTTTGCTGATGTCATTTTTAATTTTTTGTGTGTACGTTTGAGTGATGAGTTGATGAATTGACTGCTTTGTCAAAAAGAATATAAAAACAAACAAACAAACAAACCCATTTTATATCACAACATTCAATGATCCTACTCAACGTCTGGATTTGTTAGATTATTCTAACTTCTAAGAAAATGATCATTTAATCTATATATATACTATGCAATATGTAAAAGAGAAAATTAATGCGCAATTTACGAAAATTCACTCTCTCACAATTTACTATTTAAACTTTTGATTAAGATATTTTGTTTTGTAGTGAGGTTTTTTTTTAATTTTTTTTTAAGAGCCTTCGTATCTTTCATTTTACCGAAATGTATCCCATCATGTATCAAAATTCATTACAACTCCATAATATTAAAAAATTACAACCGAGTGATATTTTATTTACTAGTTTAGATACGTGCGATATATGTATCTATAATTATAATTGAAATTTTTATAACATAAAACACACATAACAACATGGAGAAAAAAAACCCAGAAATTCAAAAAGAATATATAAATATATATTAGTCTAAATGAAAAGTTTCTATGATTAGATACATGAAACCTTCTAAATTATAAAATAATAGAATATACAAATAAAGGAGTTGAAACTTAGAAAAAAAAAAAAATCTAAAACTCGATGTTTTGTACTGCCATGAAATGGAAAATAGCACCTAAAACTCACTATTTTACACTTAACATGTAATGAGTAGTAGCATCTAAAACTCTCTGTTCTCTGTTTTGGACTACCATAGAATGAATAATAACAACATTAATAAAAAACAATAAGGAGTTAAAACTTTAAGAGGAAAGGAAAAAAATTAAAGCACCTAAAACACGCTATTTTAGACTATCATGTAATGATCAATAGGTACACAAAACAAAATGAGAAAAAAAGAGTTTGAACTTAAAATGGAAAGATAAAAAATAAAAAAATAAAAACTAAAGCATGCGCCTGTAACTCACCCTTTTGGACTACTACTCTTTTATATATTTAGAAGAGCTATCGAATTAGGCACCACGTATCCCAACTCTGTGTCCCATGAGTGTGGCCAAACCTTAAGCCAGCCAACTAGTATTGGGCACCATGTGTGCTTGTGGCATACCACGGGGCCTCAATTTGGCTTGCCATGTGCCCCGCACGCGGATAAGAGGCACATGAGCTAACTTTCTCGTCGTAAACCCTGCGCACTATTGGCCCCGCATGACTGATATTAGGGGTGTAAGAATTATACCCGAACCTGACAAATCCGCCCGACCCTACCCGAAAATGTTGGGTTAATTTTTTTTTTTTTTAAATTTTCGGATTATAATAGGCCCAACCCACAATTTGTGGGTTGGGCCGCGGGTGGGGCAACTGCTCACCCGAGTTACCCCGACCTGGCCGTTTAATGATTAATGAGATACAGAGTAATGAGTTGTGTGATGTATCGTCTGTCGTGTGTGAGTGAGAGTCAGAGTAACCCTAATCCCCCAGACTTCCTTCACTCTTCAGTTTCATTTTTCCTTCCTCCCACCCACCCAGTCGCCACTCGCCGCCGCCAGTCCCAGCCTCCCAGTCGCCACTCGCCGCCGCCAGTCCTAGCCTCCCAGTCCCAGCCTTCGCAATCGCACGCACCACTGACTCCCAGTCCCCTGCCGTGAGTCCACTCCGATTTCACTTCAAGCTTCCCTCGCTCACCTCCCAAGCCTGAGTCACCTCAATCTTCCATTTTTTTTCACCGTAAGTTTTTTTTTTCTTGATTGATGTGTGTTATCAACTTATCACCGGATTATCACCGGATTATCAACTTATCACATTCACCAGTTTCACCGGGTTTTGAGTTTGATCAGATTTGGGTTAATGTTGGTTTGGACTCATTCTTCAGTTTCATTTTTTCTTGAATTTTGACGTAGGGCAGGACTGAAAGTTTGAAGCACTGCCCTAAATTTAGCAATCTTACTCTCTCATTTTCTTCTGAAAGTTCATTTGAGGAGGAGCTGCTGCCTCTTGGTAAGTTCTAGCCTTGATGTTTCAATACAGATGTTAAATTGTAGATAGTAGGGAAATTGTGTTTCAATGCAGATGTTGAATTGATAATTAATGTATTTCTCAGAAAACGTTTGAGAGAGAAGCGATGGCTTCGATCCAAATTATATTACAGAAAAAAAAAATTTGAGAGCTTTTGCTTTTGATCACTTCGTTTACAAATGGCTACTTGGCAGTTGGGAGTATAAATGTACAATGAATGAAAAATTTAGGTTATTGATATTTTGACGGGTTAGTGTCATTGATAATGCAGATGTTAGTGTCATTGATATTTTGACGGGTTAGTGTCATTGATAATTAGGTTTTGTAAAATTAGGTTTTTTTGATAATTAGGTTAGTGTGAAAGCCTAACTTTGAATGCTGATTGTGTCTTGATTAGGTATACTGATTGGAGGAATAAGTAGGGTTATATGGTTTAACTTATTCCTCTTTTATGGCTCAAACTATTCATGGCTCAAACTATTATGGAGGAATAAGTAGGGTTATACTATTATGGCTCAAACTATCAGTTATTCATTATTGCATATAATTTGATACTCAATTTGTTTGTTTATTCGTTTTGTGAGTTTTGAGAAACTATACTTACAATATCAAATTCTTTTATTCTATTTGAAAATATTTATAAGTGAAGTGTTTGATAAGTTTTGCTTTTTTTTCTTCTAGTTTGTTTGTCCCCCCTGTATTAGCTTAATCCCTCGTCGCATAATAAATAAATTGTTAATTGGAAATTAGGTTATGTAGCATTAATATAAAATGATGCCAGAGCCTTAAGGTTTGTGATGACATAAAATTGATGATATATCATAATAAGGCATCTACTAAATCATACTACTATCATAATAAGGTATCTACTAAATCATACTACTATAAGACATACATTGCCCATCTCCTATACCTTAGTCTCAATCACATGTTATCTATTTTTTAGGTTAATTTGCGTGGTAGATGGAAAAATTTATCATCCATCCGACAAAAACTTCTGAAAGCACTTGCAAGTCTTCTGTTGAAACTGAAAGTGTCTCTATGCCTAAAGAGCCCATTACATTGCCCACTCCCACACCCAGCCCTACTCCTATACCTAATTTGGGCACTACAATTGAAAATGAAAAAGAGGAGGGAGACAATAAAAAGAGGAAGAAGTCACAAAAAAGTCTCCTGTTTGGGATCATTTTAAAATCATAGAGAGTGGGGATCCAAATGAGCCTATGTGTAAGTGTATTTATTGTGGGGCAACATATGCGTGTGATAGTAGGAGGCGCGGTACCAGTAGAATGAAGGTTCACATAGAAAAGCAATGCAAGAAATATCCATATAGGAACCAAGACAAAAGGCAAAAAACTCTGAGTTTCCAAACAAACTGAAACTGGGAGTAGTCTTGTTGCTATAGGCTTTAACAAGGAGCATTGCAAAAAAGCGTTAGCAAAAGTGATTGTAGATGAGCTTTCATTTAGGTTTGTTGAAGGTGAAGGATTTAAGAATTTTTGTCAAGTGATGCAGCCTAGGTTCTCTATCCCCTCCCGTGTTACGATTGCTAAGGACATTTACCAACTTTTTTTAGAAGAGAGGAAGAAACTAAGGGCTGAATTTAGTAAGGGCAGTCAATGGATTTGCCTAACAACTGATTGTTGGACATCCGTGCAAAATATTAATTATTTGTGTCTAACTGCACACTGTGTTGATAGTGAGTGGACTTTGCAAAAAAGGATTATAAACTTTTGTCAAATTTCAAGTCACAAGAAAGAGAGTGTTGGTAAAGTCATTGAGTTATGTTTGCATGCTTGGGATATTGAGAGAGTCTTCACTATGACTGTTGATAATGCCTCCTCAAATGACTCCATGATTACCTACTTGAGAAGGAAGATTAATGGGTGGAAAGGGGTTGTTTTAGGTGGAGAATTTCTTCATGTTAGGTGTTGTGCCCATATAGTGAACCTGATTGTCAATGAAGGTTTAAAAGACCTACATGATTCCATAGCTGCCGTTCGTAACGCTGTGAGGTATGTGAGGTCTTCTCCGGCTAGGTTACTGAAATTCAAGTCATGTGTAGAGCGAGAGAAAATTGAATACAAAGGTCTCGTATGCTTAGATGTCCCTTCTAGATGGAACTCCACCTATATGATGTTAGATGCAGCCATTAAGTTTCAAAAAGCTTTTGAAAGATATGAAGAGGAAGATAACAAGTTTGTGTCTTATTTTCGAGAAGATGAGGGGGGGAAGCGGAAGATTGGGCCGCCACTTGATGATGATTGGAAAAATGTTAAGGTGTTTGTGAAATTTCTGAAGACTTTTTATAATATAACTTTGAAGTTTAGTGCCACTTTGAATGTCACTTCAAATTCTTACTTTCATGAGCTGTGTGAGATGCAAAACTAGCTATCTGAATTAAGCAAACAAGATGATTCAATATTTTCATCCATAGCTGTGAGTATGAAAAAGAAGTATGACAAGTATTGGGGGAGTGTTGAGAATATAAATTGTCTTCTCTTTGTGGCTGTTGTACTTGATCCTAGGTACAAAATGGATTATTTGACATATTGTTTCTCTATAGTGTATGCTTCTTCCACTTCTGAAACATTAGCAAAGAATGTGAAGGATACTATGTACCGGCTGCATGAGGGTTATAGGGGGGACAAAGATGAATCTGTGGCTAATGCAAGTAGTGGGGAGGCGGCAACAACAAGTACACCAGAGGCAAAAATGACTCTAGAAGGAAAAGGGTGTTTGTGGAGCTCCTTTCTTAGGAAAATGAAGGAGAAGAATGTGAATGAGTACAAAAATGATGTGGACAGATACTTGACAGACCCTATGGAGGATCCAACTCGGTCAAAGTTTGATGTTTTAGAATGGTGGAAGAATAATGCAACTAATTACAAGGTTCTCTCACTAGTTGCAAGAGACATTCTTGCCATTCCTGTTTCAACAGTAGCCTCATAATCTGCTTTTAGTACCGGAGGACGCATCCTCAATCCCTTTAGGAGTTCATTGAGCCCCAAGATGGTGGAGGCATTGATTTGTACACAAAATTGGTTGCGTAGTCGTGAGCACATCAACCTTATTGACTTGGAAGAATTTAATGAATATGAAGATATTGAGTCAGGTAATCTTTTTACGTTTTACTTATTTTTTTTTTAATTTTATTTCATCTCCTTGTTGTTTATTTTGTTCTTCTAAACTTGATTCTGATGATTTTTTTTTTGTTATGTTTTCTTCTCAAGATTTGTCAAATTCTATTGCAACACATAAGGGGCAAGTTGGGAATGAAGATGCTATTATTCTGGATTAAACAGTTTGGAGTGCACTAACTTTTATTTCATGTCCTATTTTGCAACTATTTTTATATGGATTGTTTATCTTTATATGAATTATTTATTCTGGATTAAACTGTTTATTTTATATGGACTATTTTACATGTTAGAATGGTACCAATCTAATTGAAATATTCTAGTTGTTTTTATATTAGTTATCTGCTTTCACCAACCTAAGTAACCCTACCCTATCTGAGGTCACCCGAAACGTTGCGGATTTGTAAATTTAAGATAGTGTCGCGGCTCAAAATTTTCTCAACCCGCACTCGTCGGGTAGGCTCAATTTTTCAGCTCAACCCTACCCTACCCGGCCGATTTACACCCCTAACTGATATTGTCTGTCCACAATAAATCTTGACTACAGGCATTCACGTACCAGAAATGGTGGAGAGCCGTACACTCCCTCGTGTGTTTTATCAAAATAGCAGAAACTCTTCCTTAACAAAAAATAATTACGTCAACATCTCTTAATTTTTATAAAATTATAGAGACACGCTTTGTATTAGTTGACCTGAATTCGACTGTCAAAATTTTGCTAAAATGCCAAAAATGCCCATCTATGGGTTAGAAAATATTTCTAACAATTGTGGTGCCGAAATGTAATCTTGTTAAGAAGTCTTTGTTTTTGTTTTTCATCAATCTTTGTTTTGTTAAGTCTTTAATTAGGGGGCGTTTTTCTTTTTAAAGGTTCAGCGTGGTTCAAATCATGGTTCTTGGTTTTAGAACAATGTTTTCCTTTTATAAAAAATTTAAATTTCAAAAATCATAATTATGAACCACGGTTTGAACCTATGAGCCAAACAAACTCTAGGGTTGTTTGGTTAGGGTATTCGGAACCCTGATTCGAATCATGGTTCGTGGTTCGCTACAATATTTTCTCACAAAAAACACACGTAAATAAAAAATGGTTATAATCCATAAACCAAACGTTATCAAAAATGTTTTTAGAAGTCTTTTTTCAGTTCACTAGCAAAAAAAAAAAAAAAAAGTCTTTGTCCAGTTTCTCAATTAATCTTTGTTCAGTTTTCTTATAAGTCTTTTATTAGTGTTATTAGAAGTCTTTTTTCAGTTCACTAGCCCAAAAAAAAAAAAAGTGTTTATCCAGTTTCTCCATTAATCTTTGTTCAGTATTCTTATAAGTCTTTTATTAGTGTTATTAGAAGTCTATTTATTTCAAATAGTTTTAAAGTCTACTATTTACTTTATTTAATTATAAAAATCTGTAATTTACTATATTCTCTCTGATGTTTATTTAGTTTTCTCAGTCTTTGATTAGTGTTTTTAATTAGAAGTCTATTTGTTTGTTTTGTTTCATAAGTCTTAATTTGTTTAGGTTTTTTTAGAAGTCTTGTTTAGTTTTTCCACAAAGTCTTTGTTTATTTTTCTTTTCATATTTAGTCTTTATTTATTTGTTGTTGGTATGCATTGACGGGAAATATTACTCATTGTTTTCAATGTAATAAAGAAATAAATGAGAAACAAAAGTTAATATTATAGTTGTGTTTGATGTTTAAAGTAATGAAAAGATAAATAAAAGTTGTGTTTGTGTTTATAATTGCAATCAGTGTTTTTCACTGCGCGTCCTTTTTACGTAGTTTTGGCTTGTGCATCCTCAACTTGGCCTTTGACTCCATACAAGAATTTCGCTTCAACAACATTAATTCCAAGTCTTTCAATCGCGAATGAAAGCGCAGCGTCAGCCATCTTTTGATCTCCAAGAAAATCGATTAAACTCTGTTTGAAGTTGATTTCTTGAGACCTTCTGTGTGGATCTCTGCTTGACTTTGAAGGATATATATATATATATATATGCCAATATTGATATAATAAGATGTAAACTTTAGATTTATAATATCTAAAGATCTTAGAACATTATGACTCTCACATAATTAGAATTAAAAATGTATATTGACTCATTAATTTGATTTGAAGAATATCACTTCAACAAAAAATTTGAAGGAGAAGTAGAATCTAAGGGTGCGTTTGGAATTGATTCCAAAACGTTTTTATTTTCTGTACGAAAATAAAAATGAAAACGTTTTTAGTTTCATTTTTGAATTATTTCTAAAAATGCGTTTGGTAGTTTTATTTAGAGATTGATTTCAGTTTTAAAAAAAACTGAAACTGCGTTTGGTGGTTTAATTTTTGAAAACATGTAATAATATATTAAATAA
>NW_010367841.1:217689-220606 GCF_000414095.1 Morus notabilis | reverse complement strand
AAAAAAAAAAAAAGGGAAATCCGTTTTTCAGAAAACAGAAAACGAAAACGAGAAAATGAAAACATCTTTTTTTCGTTTTCTGATTTACACAAAAAGACAAAAACGTTTTTGGTTTTGTTTTTTAAAAAAAATTGCACCAAATACGTTTTTAACACCCGTTTTAATTTTTTTGCTTTGAAAACCGTGAAAAATGAAAATAAAAACGCAAACAAACAGGCCCTAAGTTTCTCTCTCTATATTCTCTGTAATCTTTAATGTATTTTTTTCTGATGGAGAGAAAATATATAATTCTTAGGTAGAGGAGGACAAAACTCTTATTTTATAGATCATAAATTAGTGTCTTCCATCAAAGTACACATCTCTTCATAAGTGTTGTAACCCCTCATAACCAATAAGATTTTAATATTAAGATAATTATTAAATTATTAAATAAATAATATTAATGGACTTTTATTTTATTATTCTTACCTAAGATTTAATAGATATATTTTCTTTTGTGCAAATGGCTTTAAATTATTTTGCATGCTGTCATTGATTTATAATTATTTTTAGTAAGTGACCTCAAATAGCGCGGCAGCTCAAAGTCAACAATGGTGTGGGTGATGACTTTGTCGATCCTATTATTTTATTTTATTTAAAGAGTTGCGGTTTTGTGTAACTTTGTAGATCACAATAACCAGTATAATATATTAACATTGTGCAACAATTTGAAAGTAGTCGGTAATTACGCTGACTTCCAATATATAGTAACTTTCCTCGTGTACAATTGGGATTTTTCTTAGCTCATAGCCTCATATATAATATGTTAAGTTTAATTATCAATTACATTAACCATGGTAACTACTTTATCCCCTATAATTTAAGTGAATCAATTTCCTTGCTTTGTTTTTCCATTGTTCTACTTCTTGCACTAATAACTTGTCTTTTTCTTCGAATCAAGTTGATAAAATACCAAATATGTCCACGGTCAAATTCAAGATAATCAAATACGCAGCTCATAATCTTGCAAAATTTGCAATAATTTACATATATTTTCTTTTATTAGTGTTTTTAGAAGTCTTCTTTTAGATTTCTTGAAAGTCTGGATTTTTAGTTTTTCCATTAATCTTTATTGGTTTTCTTAATCTTTGATTAGTATTTATAGAAGTCTATTTTTTATTTTGTTGAAGAATATTTGTTTAGGTTTTTCAGATGTCTTGTTTAATTTTAAAACTAGTGTTTGTTTATTTTTTCGTGATAATAGTCTTTAAAAAAAAAAAATTGTTGCTTGGTTTGCATTGAAGGGAAATGTTACTCGTTGTATTAAATCCATCCAAATAACTTCTTAATTAATTTCTCACAAAATCTTTCTTGTTTTGTCTCTTCTTTTTTATTTATTCTCGTGTACAATTCGGATATTTCTTAGCTCATAATATGTTGTAAAGTCATAAATCAATTACTATCATATCGCCTTAATTAAGGGAGTCAACTTTGCATCTTGCTTTGTTTTTTCATTTTCTCTTACAAACAACTTGTCTTTTTCTCGATCTAAGCCTTTAATGAAGCTCATAATCTTGCAAAATGCGTCTACAATACTAGTTTGGATATGATGGATTGAGTTCATATGTCCTATTTTTATATTTCTTATCATGTTCTCTAAATAAGATCCTCACACATTAGTTAACGTGACATTATAATTAATGTAGTATAATATTATTAGAAAGATGTAAAAGAACACACGGGAAAAAAAGACATAAGAATTAATTTCGTACATAATATAAGTAGTTTCTTTTGTTTTTGGTGGAACACACCATTCGATCCAAATGAAGGGGACTTTTTAATGTGCATATAATTGGAGTAATCAAAATGTGTCAGATTATGCATGCTACGAAGTACGACAAATATGGTTTTGGGTTCAGCTACTATATGATTAAAAAAATTGGAATATTAAATTTGTTCCAATTGTTGAATAAGAAAATTTGGGCCCGTTTAATTCGTTGATTCGAGTTTTTAATTCGAGTTGAGATGTAATTTTATGTGAAAGTTTTTTATTATAGTAAAAAAGTTAGATGTGACTGTTTTTGAGAGTTTTTTACTGTAGCAAAACTCGAATCGGTGAAATGAACGGGACCTCCTATTTCAAGTTTTATTAATTAAATTGTGTTAATGAACTTATTAAAATTCTGGTTTCCTAACTAAATTTTGCCTAACTAAATTTCGCCTAACTAAATTTCGGCAGCATAACGACTTATTTTTCACATAATCCAAAAATCAAAACCTGCAGAAAAATAACTTTAATAGATTTCGGCACACCATAGCTGCAAGATGTGCCACCCAGAACAAGAATCATAAACATATACTAAATTTCAACATAATCCTGAATTCATACAACTACTACAATTTTAAGCTAAATAAATATAAAAAACTTACAAAGTTCAAACCCACTAAACGGGGGCTGAAAATAGAAGGATTACGTCGGAGGAACCGTACAAACAAGGACGAAGGCAAAAACTCAAACGCCTACTCAAACGCCTACATCAAATTAAAACATCAAACATAATTTTTAGACACCAAAATTAATATTTTATTAACATCTAGAGAAACATATAAACACAATAATAAGTATAATGATTCTAAGTCATGAATATAATCTAGTCATCTAATTCTAAATTCTACTCATCTAGTTCTAAGTATAATGCTTAGGAAATAATTTTAAGTTCTAAGTATAATCTAGTTATAATAACAAGTATAATGCTTAAGAAAAAAAAAACAATATTGTTAAGGAAAAAAAAAAATATATATATATATATACCTGAATATGAATATGGAGCGGGACTGGGGCGGCGCGACCGGGGAGGTGGGACCGGGGGAGGTGGGACCGGGGCAGCGGTAGCAGGGCGCCCGGAGCACGGCGGCAGGACCAGGACGCCAGGAGGGA
>NW_010367841.1:193787-217619 GCF_000414095.1 Morus notabilis | reverse complement strand
AAGGGAACAAAGAGAAGAACGGCCGGCAACGGGAACGGCGGCGACGGCGACAGAAAGAGGAGGCGGCGAGAGATATCGCAGGAGAGAGAGAGAGAGATTTTGCAGGATAAAGAGAGAGAGAGAGTCGGGAGAAAATGAAGAAGAAGAAGGCGAGGACATTAATTAGGGCAGTTATTTGCGACGACAAAGTCGTTGCAAAAAAATTTAAAATGTCGTCGCAAATAAAAAAAAATATTTACGACGACATTTTCGTCGTAAATAAAACAAACATCGTCGCAAATAAATTTTTTTTCCTGCCCATACTTGCTCGTCAACTAGATTATTTGCGACGACAATGAAACAATGTCGTCGCAAATAATCTAAACTTATTTGCGCGACATGGCCAACTGTCGTCGGTAAAACGTGGGTTACATTCGCGCCAAAAATCCGCGCCATCAAAATTGCGCGGTAAAATTATTTGCGACGACAACGAATTTATTAGCGACGACAGGTGAATTTTTTTAAACGGAGGTAATTTACGACGACATGTCGTCACAAATATTCTACTTTTTACGACGACAAATATCGTCGCAAAAAATGTCGTCGCAAATGGGCATATTTGTTGTAGTGGTTATATCAAGGCAGTCCACACGTGTGTGTGATTCGTAACACGGTTTTCCATTATTATGTTACGGATTTGAAGTGAAAATCCAATATAATCGAATTGAAAGTTCTACAAATTGGTTATTGGAGTTGTCGTCTTTAGAAGAGAATTCACTCGTTTGTGCTTCCTTACTAACCATTACATTGGTGTTGACGTGGAATTTTATCGTAAATCAGATGCAAAACTGGCGTGATGGTCAAGAGAAGTCGTTTACTTCATGTGGAGAGTTAGTTATTGTGAAGCATTATATGCGGAATTGAATATAGTAATTACCGAGAACAGTGAAATAGCGATAAAAGATGTTTCGCAACCAGATGCTCGGGGTTATGGTTTTTCCACTTCGGATGGCGAAAAGTTTAGGTTTATAATGTGCATTTATAAGGATGTTGTTGATTATTATCATCATTTAAAAGACGTTTGGTTCATAAATTAAAATTATTTTTTTAATTTACTTGTATTTTTTTATAAAAAAAAAATACTATAACGAATCACGAATCATGATTCAAATCATGATATGAATTCTCCAATTAAACATCTCCTTAATATCTAAGTTCGTGTTCACATTGTTGGTATGGACGATTTTGATATAGTTTTAGAACGACTGCTTGTACGAGGTGACCAGTGCAAGTACCTCGAAATAAAAGTCGTACTGTGTTTGATTATTCATGTAATCATATAGAAATAAAAGTTGTGTGTTTGTGAAATTTTTTTAAATTTATTTTTCAAAAGTGTGATGTTCAATGTAATGAATACGATAAAAAAAAAAAGTTGTATTTGTGTATTTGTCACTTTTTTGTCAAAATGAAAATAAAAATAAACCAAACAAACCCATTTTATATCGTAATATTCAATAATCCTATTTATACGGTCTAGGTTTGTTGACTTCTTCAAATTAAAATGGACTTTTAGTACAACGAAAAAATTTAAGATAAAATTCCGTACCCAAAAAGATTTAAATTGGGGTTTAAACTCGCCAAACAAACAAATAAATAAATAAACATGGACAAAGTGATCACAAGTTGGTAGATTATTAATGCTATAAAGTCAGTAGTACAACCATGGATTAGGGTTAAGCCTGATATAATCAAAAAATGAATTGAAGTATTAAAGTATTTTATTTCAAGTTGTAATTAACTTTGAAAATAAAACCTGAAGCCATTTCACATTATATATTGGGCAGTTGGCCGTCCACTCGTGTATGTCATTCATGCATAGTTTTGATTATTATATTATGTATTAAAAACTAAGACTAAAGTGACATTTAGTTCATTAGTACATAATTATGGTTCATGATTTTAATTTTTAAAATTTAATTTTTTTATGAGAGAAAAACACTATAGCGAATCAAGAATTATGATCTTAAACCATGCCAAAACTTTCAAAACAAACAGAGCATAAATGAAAGTTCTTAACGTGTTTGGATATTAAATTTGAAATTAAAAAATTTAGGTGCAAAATAAAGAACGAGGGAAAAATAATAAACTTTTTAATAATTTTAATGGAACCAATTAGGGTCCATTAATGAATATCATAAATAAAAGTCGTGTTTGTGCTTAAATTATTTTTGTGTGTGCATATGAGTAATTAATTGATAACTTTGTCAAAAGGATTAATTTTAAAAAATTTCCCGATTATGACACTTGTAACACTTTACCTCTTGAATTTTAAAAAGTAACATATGTTCCCTCCGAACTTTATTCTGTTAACAAGTTTTATCATTATGTTACAATGAGTGACAAAAATCACCACGTGTCAGGTACATGACCCATCTGAGAATGGTACTACCGTAAGGAGATCATATGAGAGCAATAAGAGTACACGTTTCTCATACTTTCTACAATTTTTTCTTTTTCTTTGTAAGGCTTAACAAGCACCTGAGAATCACAAACAAAATATGGGTTTCCTTTAGCCAAGATGAGCTTCAGTCTTTGGATACACAAAGGTAACAAACCCAAACATCCACTTTTACTAATATGGGATTCTCACATTTTAAACAGGTCCATAGATGCTTCAACCCAAAATTAACATCCTCGGACGACCCGAAATACGCGCTTGTCGGAGAGAATATTTCTTCGACGAGATTTTCACTTATAGAATTGTATAAAAAATACCCAAAACTGTTGTTGATGTTATTGTTCAAAACACTGGCGTAAGAAATTTGAGGACTTGGAAATGGGTTGGGCCTAGAAATGGGGTTGAAAGGAGAAGAAGAAAATGATGATGATAATGATGATTTAGGGAGAATAGCCAAGTGAGTTTTTCAATAAAAATGGAGAATTATAAGATCAATTGTAAGCTGAAACTACAAAACTTCTATTGGATTCAATAAAAAGGTTGTTGTACAGATGAGATGAGAGAGTGAGAAGAAGAAGAAAGAGAGAGAAAACGTTTGGGTTTTTTTATTATCTTTTTTTTGGTAATATTATCTTTTTAATATTTAGGATTATCTGATTATGAAGGTATAAGTGTAATTACGCTTTCAATTCTCACTAAATAAGTGACACATGACAATTCCGTCACTCAATGTAACAGAAGAATAAAACTTGTTAATGGAACAAAGTTCAGGGAGAACAGATGTTACTTTTTAAAATTCAAGAGACAAAATGTTAAAAGGATCATAATTCAGAAGAAATTTTTAAAATTAATCCTTATCAAAATAACAAATAAATCCATATCATATTAGAATATTCAATTACCCTACTGCCTGGGCTTATTGTGCTTGTGTATTAATTTGTCACTTTTTTTTATTTTTGTCTTCATGTATGAGTGATAATTTATTAGTTTACCAATTCATCCTAAAAGCTTAACCTGTTAGGAAGTGGGCTAACAATAGTTTTATACTTTAACACTCCTCCTCACGTGTGGGCTAGACAATAGGTAATTCTGTGGGTAAATTAATTATAAAACCCAACACGTGAATATTGAAGTCCAAAATATATTAAAAACCCAACACATGATGACAATTTAAATAGAAATAAATAGTACAATTACGAGAATTTGAACTAAAGACCTCCCATTCTGATATCATGTTAGTTTATTAGTTCATCCTAAAAGCTTAAACTGTTAAGAGGTGGACCAACAATAATTATATACTTTAATAAAATTGACAACTTTGTAATATAAAAATAACCACCCATTTTATATCTAATTTTCCTACTACTGTGGTTTGGTTTGGGATAGTTGGTTTCTTCAGAATGAAATGGACTTTTAGTACACCGAAATTGACTTTTAGGATTAAGGTGGGTATAAATAAAAATGAGTTGGAATATTTTATTCCTAGTTGTAATTAATTTTGAATATAAAATTTAAAGCCATTCTCACATCACATCTTGACCGGTGGATGGAATATGTCATTCTGACATTGATTTGATTATATTATATTACGAATTTGAATAGAGTAGAGTATGAACTTCCTAATTAAACATCTCTCTAATGTTTAACTTCGTGTTCACATTGTTGGTATGGACGATTTTGATGTAGTTTTAGAACGACTGCTTGCACGAGGTGACGAGTGCAAGTATCCCGAAATAAAAGTCGTATTGTGTTTGATTATCCATGTAATCATAGAGAAATAAAAGTTGTGTGTTTGTGTACTTTTTTTATTTATTTTTTAAAAGTGTGATGTTCAATGTAATGAATACGATAAAAAAAAAGTTGTGTTTGTGTATTTGTCACTTTTTGTCAAAATGAAAATAAAAATAAACCAAACAAACCCATTTTATATCGTAATAGTCAATAATCCTATTTATACGGTCTAGGTTTGTTGACTTCTTCAAATTAAAATGGACTTTTAGTACAACGAAAAAATTTAAGATAAAATTCCGTACCCAAAAAGATTTAAATTGGGGTTTAAACTCGCCAAACAAACAAATAAATAAATAAACATGGACAAAGTGATCACAAGTTGGTAGATTATTAATGCTATAAAGTCAGTAGTACAACCATGGATTAGGGTTAAGCCTGATATAATCAAAAAATGAATTGAAGTATTAAAGTATTTTATTTCACGTTGTAATTAACTTTGAAAATAAAACCTGAAGCCATTTCACATTATATATTGGGCAGTTGGCCGTCCACTCGTGTATGTCATTCATGCATAGTTTTGATTATTATATTATGTATTAAAAACTAAGACTAAAGTGACATTTAGTTCATTAGTACTAGTTCATGATTTTAATTTTTAAAATTTAATTTTTTTATGAGAGAAAAAAACTATAACGAATCAAGAATTATGATCTTAAACCATGCCAAAACCCTCAAAACAAACAGAGCATAAATGAAAGTTCTTAACGCGTTTGGATATTAAATTTGAAATTAAAAAATGTAGGTGCAAAATAAAGAACGAGGGAAAAATAATAAACTTTTTAATAATTTTAATGGAACCAAATAGGGTCCATTAATGAATATCATAAATAAAAGTCGTGTTTGTGCTTAAATTATTTTTGTGTGTGCATATGAGTAATTAATTGATAACTTTGTCAAAAGGATTAATTTTAAAAAATTTCCCGATTATGACACTTGTAACACTTTACCTCTCGAATTTTAAAAAGTAACATATGTTCCCTCCAAACTTTATTCTGTTAACAAGTTTTATCATTCTGTTACAATGAGTGACGAAAATCACCACGTGTCAGGTACATGACCCATCTGAGAAGGGTACTATCGTAAGGAGATCATATGAGAGCAATAAGAGTAAACGTTTCTCATACTTTTCTACAATTTTTTTCTTTTCTTTGTAAGGCTTAACAAGTACCTGAGAATCACAAACAAAATGTGGGTTTCCTTTAGCCAAGATGAGCTTCAATCTTTGGATACACAAAGGTAACAAACCCAAACATTCACTTTTATTGATATGGGATTCTCACATTTTAAACAGGTCCATAGATGCTTCAACCCAGAATTTAACATCCTCAGACGACCCGAAATACGCGCTTGTCGGAGAGAATATTTCTTCGACGAGATTTTCACTTATAGAATTGTATAAAAAAAACCCAAAAATGTTGCTGATGTTATTGTTCAAAACACTGGCGTAAGAAAGTGAATGACTTGGAAATGGGTTGGGCCTAGAAATGGGGTTGAAAAGAGAAGAAGAAAATGACGATTTAGGGAGAATAGCCAAGTAAGTTTTTCAATAAAATCAATTGTAAGCTGAAACTACAAAACTTCTGTTGGATTCAATAAAAGGTTGTTGTACATATGAGATGAGAGAGTGAGAAGAAGAAAGAGAGAGAAAACGTTTAGGTTTTTTTTATTTTCTTTTGTTTGGTAATATTATCTTTTTAATATTTAGGATTATCTAATTATGAGGGTATAAGTGTAATTACGCTTTCAATTCTCACTAAATAAGTGACACATGAGAATTCCGTCACTCATTATAACTAAGGATAAAACTTGTTAACGGAACAAAGCTTAGAGAGAACGGATGTTACTTTTTAAAATTCAAGAGATAAAATGTTAAAAGGATCATAATTCGGAGGGAATTTTTGAAATTAATTCTTATCAAAATAACAAATAAATCCATATCATATTAGAATATTCAATGACCCTACTGCCTGGGCTTATTGTGTTTGTGTATTAATTTGTCACTTTTTTTCATTTTTGTCTTCATGTATGAGTAATAATTTATTAGTTTACTAATTCATCCTAAAAGCTTAAGCTGTTAGGAAGTGAGTTAACAATAATTTTATAATTTAACACTCCTCCTCACGTGTGGGCTGGACAATGGGTAATCCTATGGATAAATTAATTATAAAACCCAACACGTGAATATTTAAATTCTAAATATATTAAAGACTCAACATATGATGACAATTTAAATAGAGATAAAGAGTGCAATTATAAAAATTTGAACTCAATACCTCTCGTTCTGATACCATATTAGTTTACTAATTCATTCTAAAAATTTAAGCTGTTAGAAAGTGGATCAATAATAATTTTATACTTTAACAGAATTGACAATTTTGTAATTAATTTTGAGTTGGAATATTTTATTCCAAGTTGAAATTAATTTTGAATATAAAATTTGAAGCCATTCTCACATCACATCTTGGCCAGTGGATGGAATATGTCATTCTGACATTGATTTGATTATATTATATTACGGATTTGAAGTGAAAATTCAATACAATCAGATTGAAAGTCCTATAAATTAAATTGGTTATAATTGGAGTGCTCGATCTTCTTTAAAAGAGTGTAGCCGGTGGTTTCATTCTTGGTTGAGTAAATTAATTAATATTCATCATGCCTTGGACTCTTGAAATAGAAAACATGACTGGGTTCCCGGTCACATTTATTGATCATAATGTTTCAGAAGCTGGAAAAGTTATTGTTCCTCATCGTTTACTTCGTTACAACAATATCATTGGTGGACGCGGCAAAGGCATGGAAGTGATATTTCATCGTGCAGCAGATGTAAAAATGGCAGTCATGATTGTGGATGAAGATTGGCGTTTAAAGTTTAGTTCTGCTATTGTTCGTGCTGGTCAAGGTAAGTTGTTTACTCCATGCAAAGAGTTAAAGATAGTGAAGCATTTTGCGGAATTGAATATAGTATGTGACGAGATGGGTGGCCTCATTATAAAAGATGTTTCCAAAGCAAATATTCTGGGGCAAACCAATGGTCTTTCTACTTTGGATGGCCATACTCTTGACTTTTATAATATCGTGGAAGGTCAATCATCATCGTCATCATCACAAGGAGCCCCTTTCGATACTATTGCTTCTGGTGGTTTTACTGGTTTTGATCGTAAATGACTCCTCGCACAAGGTGATGCGTATTCATAAATCAAAAAATGGTGTTGAAGAAAGGACCGAAGATCGATGTGATGAAATTACAAAAATAAAATTTGTGTTTAATCATCATTGTGATGCTACAAAAATAAAACTTATGTCGTGTGTGATGTTTTCTTCTTTTTTTTTTTCTGCGGGGGAACTATGATTTTTTTTTTTTTTTCCTTGGGTAAAAGCACGATCTTCAATGTAATGAATATGAGAAATAAAAGTTGTGTTTGTGCTAATTATGTTATTTTTGTCTGTGTGTATGAAAGATGAATTGATAGCTTTGTGAAAATGAATATAAAAATAAACAAATAAACCCATTTTACATAATATGTTCAATGATCCTACTCATCTTCTGGGTTTAATTGTTGACTTCTTCCAACTTCTAAAGCAAAGGGTTATACTATGCAATACATAAAAGAGAAAATATACTGTTTACTATTAACTCTCTTATAAATTACTATTAAACTTTTAATTAAGTTATTTTATCTTCTAGTGAGTTTTTTTTTAAGAGCCTACATATATGTATTTTTTTTTTTTTTTTATGAAAAGATTATAGTTAAGATATAAAACAAGCTATAGACAAGTAAACAAAAATACAAATAAAAAACCTCTCACAATTTCATTATCTTAATTGCGATATTATTATGGAAAAGAATAAATATGAAGTTTGCAAGCAACCTGAAACAATCAAAATGCACGAAAATATGAGTCTAAAATCTGTCTATTTTATTATGTTAAGGAACGAGAAAATTATGATAATGATATAAATCAAGCCGTAGACAAGCCAATAAAACAACAAATAAAAAACCTCTCACATTTTTATTATCCTAATGACGAGGTCATTATGAAAAAGAATGAATATAAAGTTTGCTATCAATCTGAAACAATCAGAATGGACGAAAACGAGTTCACAGTCTATCTATTTTCACTTTGTTAAGGAATAAGAAAATTATGGCAAGGATATATCAGCCATAAACAAGCAAACAACAAATAAAAAACCTCACATTTTTATTATTTTAATGATATATCATTATAAAAAAGAATACAAAACTATAGTATAGAAATAACACGAAAAACAACAGCATAAATGATCAAAAATGACAATTTTAGAAATCAAAAAGAAAAAAGAAAAAGAACAAGAAGTAGAAGAAGAACAAACAACGGCAAAAAAAAAAAAAAAAAAAAAAAAAAAAAAACACACACACACACACACACAAAATTAAGAAAAGAAATGAAACGTGATGACAGAATATGATGCAAAACAACGTAAGAAAAAAATGAACACCAAACCAGAATCAAAGTGATGCAAACCAGGGAAATTAATGTCGATGTTAACCAAACAACAAGGAAAAATAAAAATTAAGAAATGAAAACTAATATCAAGATTGACAAAGAAAATTCAAATTTTGAAAGTGGGAGGAAAAATTAAGGCCTCATTCAGTTCCTTGATTCGAATTTTCAATTTGAGCTAATATATGATTTTATGTGAGAGTTTTTTACTGTAACAAAAAAAGTTAGATATGACTTTTTATGAGAGTTTTTAACTGTAATAAAATTGAAATTGAAAACTCAAATCGGTGAAATGAACAAGACCTAAGTAATGGTCAAGATCAACCCTATTAGATATTTAATCACAAGATCATACACATTAATTTTCATAAATAAAAATAAAACGAGGTAAAAAAAAATATGCTAAAAATAAAAAATATGTTTTTGAGACGAAAATTTGGGTAGCAAAAACATACCAATTTGCTACTAAAATTTTCTTGGTAGCCAAAAAGTCTTGGCACCAAGCCATTTTCGTTTGTCGTCAAATTTTTTTGCTACCAACTGATTTTGATAGCAAATAAATATGTTTTTGAGACTAAAATTTTTTAGCAAAAACATACTGATTTGCTATCAATTTTTTTTTGGTAGCCAAAAAATTTGGCACTAATCCATTTTCTGTTTCATAACTTATATCGAGTTTATGTTTTCAATAATATGGATCATACATTTCATGTAGAGCATTATCTTGCAGATTAATTACCTTTTTTGTGCTATATTCTTTAAATAGCAAATAAAATATTCATCACTATTTTATAATCTGCTAAAATTATTACTCTCTCAATGCAGCTCTCTATATCTATTAAGTTATTAATAGAGTAGGGTGATTAATTAATTTCTTTTTTACTTAAAATTATAACTTATTTGTCTACATTATAAAATTGTTGTCCTGATAGATAATGAATATGATAGTCAAATTCTATAGTTTTAAAAGCACAATTGTGTTGTGATCGGACTTTTATGTTTGTATCATTTCTTTCCTTCTTTTTTAACAGATTTAAATAATTCAGACAAAAAAAAAGTTATATTTCATCCGGAAACCAAACCTACAAAAGAGAGGAAAATTTGAAATCAATAAAAACGAAAAACATAATTTATCAAAAAAAAAAAAAAGAAATGACGAAGGAAAATATCATCTTACAGTGGCTCCCCGCAGAACAAACAGAGAGAATGTCGTATCCCTTTCAAATTCCTTAGAAAAGAAAATATTCTTTCCAAACGAACGACTAATAACTCAATTATCTTCCAAAAACAAACGATAAAACTTTATATTTTGTTTTGCGAAAAAACGACAACAATTTCCCTCTCAATAACTCTATGAAACGACGACACATTATTAAAGTCACCGGGCATTAATTCACGTTTGCTCAGCTGCTGCACGACTAGCTTATTACCAAGGACTTGATGGGACCCACTACCAGTCAACCGTACCACACCATCGGATTCGGCACCACAGATAAACAAAAATGACTTGACTCATGGAAGTTTTTTCAACAATTGATTACTAATTAGGAGAAGGATGCATTTATTGATACTTTTTTCTACTTTTCACAAATATATATTTAAATCAATTCTCATTTTATTTGTTACATTTTTTAAAAATTTTAAAAAATTCTCTACAATAAAATTATTTACATTTTATTTTTTACACACATTCTTACACTCCTCTTATTATTCCCAAAAAATCTCTACAATTAAATTGTAATTTTTATCTCTTTTTTTTTCACCCACTAATCTTCCCTTTTTTTTTTTTTTTTAAACAATGTCTTTTTTTTTTTTTTGTGGTTTGTTTTCTCTCATGTTTCTTCTTCTTCTTCTTTTTTTCCTGAAAAATCCAATGATTCTTACAATAATTTTTTTGATTAGGATTAATTTCACATATGGTTCTTGAGGTTTACACTTAACTTCACTTTAGTCCATGACTTTTCAAACATCGCATAAATGTTTCATGAGATTTTATTTTGTTTCAGTTTCAATCATTCCATCAGCTATGCGTTAAAATTTAATATAATATATATAAATTAGAGTCTAAAATTAGAAACAACTAAAATATTGGGTCTATCTAGGAAAATTAATTTTAAATTTTTTGTATTGTTTTAGTTTTTAAACTTATTTTTTTTCAATTTTAATCCATAATTTATACAAATTTCGTCAAATATTTAACACCAAACTAACAGAATGACCAAAATTAAAACAGAATAAAACCTCGTAAACTAATTATGCGGCATATAAAAAGTTGAGAATTAAAGTGGAATTGAGGCTAAACCTCAGGGACCATTTGTGAGATTAACTCTTAAGATTAATTACAAAGTTCTCTTAAATTATGACTTGTGTAACGCTTATACCTCAAATTTTAAATCGTAGCATCCATTTTTCTCAAACTTTCAAAACTTCAACAAATTTTTAATCTTTCCATTAGTTTTTAATATAATTGCCATATGTCACGTGAAGACCACAATTATAAACGACATTTTCATAAAACATAAATAAAACACATCAAAAGAATTACAAATATATATTCTTCATAAGAAAAAAAAAAAAAGAATTCTCCCCCCCTTAAAAAAAAAAAAAAAAAAAAAAAAAAAAAAAAAAAAAAAACCGAACGAACACAAACCCACACACAATCCACAGCCAAAAGTCAATCTTATATGTTAACAACAACCCAGAAATATTTAGTTAAGAAGAAAAAGAATAATAAGATTGAATAGCCAAGCAAACCCATTACAATATCCCCATTTTATTGAAGCACAAATTAAGTCAAGATAGTATTGGTTTTTACTCTGATCCATGTCATTAGTTTCTTGGGTTTGTAGCTGTTACTCATTGTTAGGCCTTTGGTGGAATGAAATTTCACTTTAGCGAAAAATAAAAGTCACATATAAGAACAATACGAGATCACATATTAGAGTAATATATCCCTATTAGAGCATAAACCCATAACCCATTATCCATTGAGTCATAGATCTCAACTTCCTCAAAAAATTCCCAAAATTCACTGATAATAGACAAGATTCAGTCAGAGAGTAGCGACTGTGGACAGTGTGAGCAAAGACCAGCGCTGAAAGCAGCATCTTTGTTATAACTATTGGGAAGAACTCATCCCCAAAAGCTAGCTTGTAGGGAGAGGGTGTCCAAGTGGTTATAAACCCACATGCTAAGCCCATACTTAGCAATGTGGGACTCAACTAGGATCCTAACATACCACCACGCTTCTGACATCGACGTCCACGGCGGCCCACTCTGGATGGCCCACTTTGGCCTTTCCAGGTCGCCCTTCCCCTGGTCGCCCCTCCCCAGGTCGTTCCTTCCGCAACGTGGGCCTGAGGAGGAGCATGCTCTGATATCAATTGTTATAACCCTCGGGTAAAACTCATCCCTAAAAACTAACTTTTGAGAATGAGTTCTACCCAATGATTATAACAATCTTCAATGGCGGATCGCTGCCTGGAATGAAGAGCCACTCAAGATCGCATCCCTTTTTCTGTGAATTGCAATATAGATAATTTTTTTAGAACTCAATTTGTCTATGAATTTAAATTTGAATTTGATTTTAATCCTTTAATTTTTGCTACTAAAATTTAGGTCTTTTTTAATTCACGACTTAAATTATTTATTATAATATTTTTTTAATAAAAATTTAAATTTAATTTTTTTCATTATAATATTTTTTTTACATATATAATTTAAATCATAAATTAAATAACGTAAATAAATTATTTAAACGCGTTTAGTTATATTAATAGAATAATAATAATAATAGAAATGATAATGGTAAATGAATGAAATGGAAAAGAAAAAGAGTATTGGTGTGTTTAGTTGGAATTTTACATATACAATACAATGGAACACGATATATTCTATTTGGACAAAAATACCCTTGTTTTTTATGAATAATTGTTCAGAAAATACACACAAACATGAGCAACAAAGACTAAAGAGAACACTTTTCAAATGGAGAATGCCTAATTGATAAATGCTTCGCGATGCCATCGAGGATTTTCTTTCCTTTCAAAGTCTGGACTTTTTCAGATTTCATCTCTTTTTTTAGAGACCTTTTTTCACATATTGATGGAGATGGTGGGATTTTGCTGTAGTGCATCACGATTCACACGGTATCCATCAATCAGATCAAAATAATTGATTTCTACAAAAACCCATTAACCAGATACATAGAAAATACAAAAACCCATAATTCAGATCACATAGAAAATCTACTTTTCTTCACTTTTCAATTTCCCTTTAAAACCGTAGATGGAGATGGGCAATGGGAGGACGGATCTGGGAAGGAGACTGGGTGAGGAGCTGGGCGAAGGGGGAGTGGCGGGTCTGGGCGAGGATGGGTTTCTGCAAATCTGGGTGATGAAGGCCTAGGAGAGGCGCTTGGCGAATCTGCCGGACGCGATGAGGGCGGAGGAGGACGACAGTTGAAGAGGTAGTGGTGTTCCATAAATCAAAAGGTGAAATGGTGAGGGCGGTGGCGGCGAAGGTGGCTGCCGGTGACGTGGCGGCGAAGATGGAGGACAAAGGAAGTGGCGGACATGGTGGTGTTGAAGGTCTTGGAGGTTGTGCAAGGGAGAGTAGTCGGAAATAGGAGAGATGTTGGAAAAATATGTGGCGCTTGTGGAAAAATAAACAAATATTAGATTGGAATTGTGATTTCTTAATGCGCAATTTACGATAATTCACTCTCTCGCAATTTACTATTTAAACTTTTAATTAAGATATTTTGTTTTGTAGTGAGTTTTTTTTTTTTTTAAGAGCCTTCGTATCTTTCATTTTACAGAAATGTATCCCATCATGTATCAAAATTCATTACAACCCCATAATATTAAAAAATTACAACCAAGTGATATTTTATTTACTAGTTTAGATACGTGTGATATATGTATCTATAATTATAATTGAAATTTTTATAACATAAAACTCACATAACCACATGGAGAAAAAAAAACCCAGAAATTCAAAAAGAATATATAAATATATAGTAGTCTAAAGGAAAAGCTTCTATGATTAGAGACATGAAACATTCTAAATTATAAAATAATAGAATATACAAATTAAAGAGTTGAAACTTAAAATATATATATATATATATATATCTAAAACTCGATGTTTTGTACTGCCATGAAATGGAAAATAGCACCTAAAACTCACTATTTTACACTTAACATGTAATGAGTAGTAGCATCTAAAACTCTCTGTTCCCTGTTTTGGACTACCATAGAATGAATAATAACAATATTAATAAAAAACAATAAGGAGTTAAAACTTTAAGAGGAAAGGAAAAAAATTAAAGCACCTAAAACTTGCTATTTTAGACTATCATGTAATGATCAATAGGTACACATAACAAAATGAGAAAAAAAGAGTTGAACTTAAAATGGAAAGATAAATAAATAAATAAATAAAAATAAAAATAAAAACTAAAGCATGCGCCTGTAACTTACCCTTTTGGACTACTACTCTTTTATATATTTAGAAGAGCTATCGAATTAGGCACCACGTATCCCAACTCTGTGTCCCATGAGTGTGGCCAAACCTTAAGCCAACTAGTATTGGGCACCATGTGTGCTTGTGGCATACCACGGGGCCTCAATTTGGCTTGCCATGTGCCCCGCACGCGGATCGGAGGCACATGAGCTAACTTTCTCGTCGTAAACCCTGCGCACTATTGGCCCCGCATGGCCGATATTGTCTGTCCACAATAAATCTTGACTACATGCATTCACGTACCGGGAATGGTGGAGAGCCGTACACTCCCTCGTGTGTTTTATTATCAAAATAGCAAAAACTCTTCCTTAACAAAAAAATAATTACGTCAACATCTCTTAATTTTTATAAAATTATAGAGACACGCTTTGTATTAGTTGACCTGAATTCGACCGTCAAAATTTTGCTAAAATGCCAAAAATGCCCATCTATGCGTTAGAAAATATTTCTAACAATTGTGGTGCCGAAATGTAATCTTGTTAAGAAGTCTTTGTTTTTGTTTTTCATCAATCTTTGTTTTGTTAAGTCTTTAATTAGGGGACGTTTTTTTTTTTTTAAAGTTCAGCATGGTTCAAATCATAGTTCTTAGTTTTGGAACAATGTTTTCCTTTTATAAAAAATTTAAATTTCAAACATCATAATTATGAACCACGGTTTGAACCTACGAGCCAAACAAACTCTAGGGTTGTTTGGTTAGGGTATTCGTACCCTGATTCGAATTATGGTTCGTGGTTCGCTATAATATTTTCTCACAAAAAACACACGTAAATCGAAAATGGTTATAATCTTATGGTTCTAATCCATGAACCAAACGTTATCGAAGATGTTTTTAGAAGTCTTTTTTCAGTTCACGAAAAAAAAAAAAAAAAAAAAAGTCTTTGTCCAGTTTCTCAATTAATCTTTGTTCAGTTTTCTTATAAGTCTTTTATTAGTGTTATTAGAAGTCTTTTTTCAGTTCACTAGCCCAAAAAAAAAAAAGTGTTTATCCAGTTTCTCCATTAATCTTTGTTCAGTTTTCTTATAAGTCTTTTATTAGTGTTATTAGAAGTCTATTTATTTCAAATAGTTTTAAAGTCTACTATTTACTTTATTTAATTATAAAAATCTGTAATTTACTATATTCTCCCTCATGTTTATTTAGTTTCTCAGTCTTTGATTAGTGTTTTTAATTAGAAGTCTATTTGTTTGTTTTGTTTCATAAGTCTTAATTTGTTTAGGTTTTTTTAGAAGTCTTGTTTAGTTTTTCCACAAAGTCTTTGTTTATTTTTCTTTTCATATTTAGTCTTTATTTATTTGTTGTTGGTATGCATTGACGGGAAATATTACTCATTGTTTTCAATGTAATAAATAAATAAACGAGAAACAAAAGTTAATATTATAGTTGTGTTTGATGTTTAATGTAATGAAAAGATAAATAAAAGTCGTGTTTGTGTTTATAATTGCAATCTGTGTTTTTTCTAAGAAACTGCGCGTCCTTTTTACGTAGTTTTGGCTTGTGCATCCTCAACTTGGCCTTTGACTCCATAAAAGAATTTCGCTTCAACAACATTAATTCCAAGTCTTTCAATCGCAAATGAAAGCGCAGCGTCAGCCAACTTTTGATCTCCAAGAAAATCGATTAAACTCTGTTTGAAGTTGATTTCTTGAGACCTTCAGTGTGGATCTCTGCTTGACTTTGAAGGATATATGCCAATAATTATTTTGCATGCTGTCATTGACTTATATAATTATTTTTAGTAAGTGACCTCAAATAGCGCGGCAGCTCAAAGACAACAATGGTGGGTGATGACTTTGTCGATCGTATTATTTTATTTTACTTAAAGAGTTGCGGTTTTGTGTAATTTTCTAGATCATAATAACCAGTATAATATACTAACATTGTGCAACAATTTGAAAGTAGTCGGTAATTAAACTGATATATAGTAACTTTCCTCGTGTACAATTGGGATTTTTCTTAGCTCTTCTTTTTTATTTATTTCTTTTCACAACCAGAAGAAATCGATTTATAGATGTATATACACACAGACACACACACACACACACACACACATATATATATATATATATATATTGCTATAATTTTGACTACGATTACAAAAGAAAAAAAAAAGGACTACTTGAAAGAAAGTTCCGAAAGGTTTATGATCCTTTTTTTTTTCTCTCTATTACCTAGAGTGAAGAATGTTTGGCTTAATTATATTTTTTTTCTCCTGTACAATTCGGATATTTCTTAGCTCATAATATGTGCTTGTGGCATACCACGGGGCCTCAATTTGGCTTGCCATGTGCCCCGCACGCGGATCAGAGGCACATGAGCTAACTTTCTCGCCGTAAACCCTGCGCACTATTGGCCCCGCATGACCGATATTGTCCGTCCACAATAAATCTTGACTACAGGCATTCACGTACCGGGAATGGTGGAGAGCCGTACACTCCCTCGTGTGTTTTATCAAAATAGCAGAAACTCTTCCTTAACAAAAAATAATTACGTCAACATCTCTTAATTTTTATAAAATTATAAAGACACTTTGTATTAGTTGACCTGAATTCGACCGTCAAAATTTTGCTAAAATGCCCATCTATGCGTTAGAAAATATTTCTAACAATTGTGGTGCCAAAATGTAATCTTGTTAAGAAGTCATTGTTTTTGTTTTTCATTAATCTTTGTTTTGTTAAGTCTTTAATTAGGGGGCGTTTTTTTTTTGAAGGTTCAGCATGGTTCTTGGTTTTGGAACAATGTTTTCCTTTTATAAAAAATTTAAATTTCAAACATCATAATTATGAACTACGGTTTGAACCTATGAGCCAAACAAACTCTAGGGTTGTTTGGTTAGGGTATTGGTACCCTGATTCGAATCATGGTTCGTGGTTCGCTATAATATTTTCTCACAAAAAACACACGTAAATCGAAAATGGTTATAATCTCATGGTTCTAATCCATGAACCAAATGTTATCGAAGATGTTTTTAGAAGTCTTTTTTCAGTTCACTAGCAAAAAAAAAAAAGTCTTTGTCCAGTTTCTCAATTAATCTTTGTTCAGTTTTCTTATAAGTCTTTTATTAGTGTTATTAGAAGTCTTTTTTCAGTTCACTAGCCCAAAAAAAAAAAAAGTGTTTATCCAGTTTCTCCATTAATCTTTGTTCAGTTTTCTTATAAGTCTTTTATTAGTGTTATTAGAAGTCTATTTATTTCAAATAGTTTTAAAGTCTACTATTTACTTTATTTAATTATAAAAATCTGTAATTTACTATATTCTCCCTGATGTTTATTTAGTTTTCTCAGTCTTTGATTAATGTTTTTAATTAGAAGTCTATTTGTTTGTTTTGTTTCATAAGTCTTAATTTGTTTAGGTTTTTTTAGAAGTCTTGTTTAGTTTTTCCACAAAGTCTTTGTTTATTTTTCTTTTCATATTTAGTCTTTATTTATTTGTTGTTGGTATGCATTGACGGGAAATATTACTCATTGTTTTCAATGTAATAAAGAAATAAATGAGAAACAAAAGTTAGTATTATAGTTGTGTTTGATGTTTAATGTAATGAAAAGATAAATAAAAGTTGTGTTTGTGTTTATAATTGCAATCTGTGTTTTTCACTGCGCGTCCTTTTTACGTAGTTTTGGCTTGTGCATCCTCAACTTGGCCTTTGACTCCATACAAGAATTTCGCTTCAACAACATTAATTCCAAGTCTTTCAATCGCGAATGAAAGCGCAGCGTCAGCCATCTTTTGATCTCCAAGAAAATCGATTAAACTCTGTTTGAAGTTGATTTCTTGAGACCTTCTGTGTGGATCTCTCCTTGACTTTGAAGGATATATATATATATATATATGCCAATATTGATATAATAAGATGTAAACTTTAGATTTATAATATCTAAAGATCTTAGAACATTATGACTCTCACATAATTAGAATTAAAAATGTATATTGACTCATTAATTTGATTTGAAGAATATCACTTTAACAAAAAAATTTGAAGGAGAAGTAGAATCTAAGTTTCTCTCTCTAAATCCTTTGTAATCTTTAATGTATTTTTTTCTGATGGAGAGAAAATATATAATTATTAGGTAGAGGAGGACAAAACTCTTATTTTATAGATCATAAATTAGTGTCTTCCATCAAAGTACGCATCTCTTCATAAGAGTTGTAACCCCTCATAACCAATAAGATTTTAATATTAAGATAATTATTAAATTATTAAATAAATAATATTAATGGACTTTTATTTTATTATTCTTACCTAAGATTTAATAGATATATTTTCTTTTGTGCAAATGGCTTTAAATTATTTTGCATGCTCATTGATATATATAATTATTTTTAGTAAGTGACCTCAAATAGCGCGGCAGCTCAAAGTCAACAATGGTGTGGGTGATGACTTTGTCGATCCTATTATTTTATTTTATTTAAAGAGTTGCGGTTTTGTGTAATTTTGTAGATCACAATAACCAGTATAATATATTAAATTGGGCAACAATTTGAAAGTAGTCGGTAATTAAGCTGACTTCCAATATATAGTAACTTTCCTCGTGTACAATTGGGATTTTTCTTAGCTCATAGCCTCATATATAATATGTTAAGTTTAATTATCAATTACATTAACCATGGTAACTACTTTATATAATTTAAGTGAATCAATTTCCTTGCTTTGTTTTTCCATTGTTCTACTTCTTGCACTAATAACTTGTCTTTTTCTTCGAATCAAGTTGATAAAATACCAAATATGTCCACGGTCAAATTCAAGATAATCAAATACGCAGCTCATAATCTTGCAAAATTTGCAATAATTTACATATATTTTCTTTTATTAGTGTTTTTAGAAGTCTTCTTTTAGATTTCTTGAAAGTCTGATTTTTTAGTTTTTCCATTAATCTTTATTAGTTTTCTTAATCTTTGATTAGTATTTATAGAAGTCTATTTTTTATTTTGTTGAAGAATATTTGTTTAGGTTTTTCAGATGTCTTGTTTAATTTTAAAACTAGTGTTTGTTTATTTTTTCGTGATAATAGTCTTTAAAAAAAAAAAATTGTTGCTTGGTTTGCATTGAAGGGAAATGTTACTCGTTGTATTAAATCCATCCAAATAACTTCTTAATTAATTTCTCACAAAATCTTTCTTGTTTTGTCTCTTCTTTTTTATTTATTCTCGTGTACAATTCGGATATTTCTTAGCTCATAATATGTTGTAAAGTCATAAATCAATTACTATCATATCCCCTTAATTAAGGGAGTCAACTTTACATCTTGCTTTGCCTTTTCATTTTCTCTTACAAACAACTTGTCTTTTTCTCGATCTAAGCCTTTAATGAAGCTCATAATCTTGCAAAATGCCTCTACAATACTAATTCATATGTCCTATTTTTATATTTTTTATCATGTTCTCTAAATAAGATCCTGACACATTAGTTAACGTGACATTTTAATTAATATAGTATGATATTATTAGAAAGATGTAAAAGAACACACGGAAAAAAAGACATAAGAATTAATTTCGTACATAATATAAGTCGTTTCTTTTGTTTTTGTTTTTTTTTTTTGTTTTTTGTTTTGGTGGAACACACCATTCGATCCAAATGAGGGGACTTTTTAATGTGCATATAATTAGAGTAATCAAAATGTGTCAGATTATGCATGGTACGAAGTACGACAAATATGGTTTTGGGTTCAGCTACTATATGATTAAAAAAATTGGAATATTAAATCTGTTCCAATTGTTGAATAAGAAAATTTGAAACTATTTCACGTTATATCAAGGCAGTCCACACGTGTGTGTGATTCGTAACACGGTTTTCCATTATTATGTTACGGATTTGAAGTGAAAATCCAATATAATCGAATTGAAAGTTCTACAAATTGGTTATTGGAGTTGTCGTCTTTAGAAGAGAATTCACTCGTTTGTGCTTCCTTACTAACCATTACATTGGTGGAAGTGGCAGTGGTATTGACGTGGAATTTTATCGTAAATCAGATGCAAAACTGGCGTGATGGTCAAAGAGAAGTCGTTTACTTCATGTGGAGAGTTAGTTATTGTGAAGCATTGCCGAGAACGGTGAAATAACGATAAAAGATGTTTCGCAACCAGATGCTGGGGGTTATGGTTTTTCCACTTCCGATGGCGAAAAGTTTAGGTTTATAATGTCCATTTATAAGGATGTGGATCGTCATCATCATCATCATTCGATGTCTAAGTTCGTGTTCACATTGTTGGTATGGACGATTTTGATATAGTTTTAGAACGACTGCTTGCACGAGGTGACGAGTGCAAGTACTCTGAAATAAAAGTCGTATTGTGTTTGATTATCCATGTAATCATAGAGAAATAAAAGTTGTGTTTGTGTACTTTTTTTTATTTTATTTTTTAAAAGTGTGATGTTCAATGTAATGAATACGATTAAAAAAAAAAAAAAAAAAGTTGTGTTTGTGTATTTGTCACTTTTTGTCTTTTTTTTGTCAAAATGAAAATAAAAATAACCACCCATTTTATATCTAATATTCGTACTAACAGGGTTTGGTTTGGGTTAGTTGGTTTCTTCAGAATGAAATGGACTTTTAGTACACCGAAATGGACTTTTACACTACGGTAGGAAAGAAAAATAGAAGGAATAAGGTGGAGAGATTTTGGGAATGTCGATTGTTTGGTAATAGAGAAAAGAGAAAAGAAGAGAAAATAGAGTGAAAAAAATACATGTGGGTTCTATTATTTTTTTTCTTTTCACAAGTGGGCGGAAAATGAATTGGAAAATAGAGACAACTAATTAATGTGAGTAAAGTTACTAAATTATCATTTTTCCATCAACATCTAAGTAAAAAATTTAAGAGTATAAAAATAATTTACGAATAAAATTTTCTCTTTTTTTCTAATTTAACTTCCAATACCAAACAAGATAAACTCATTTTTTTTTATCTTCTCGTAAATTAAGCCGGGTATAAATAAAAATGAGTTGGAATATTTTATTCCAAGTTGTAATTAATTTTGAATATAAAATTTGAAGCGGCCGACACATCACATGTTGGCCAGTGGATGGAATATGTATTTGATTATATTATATTACGGATTTGAAGTGAAAATTCAATACAATGAGATTGAAAGTCCTATAAATTGGTTAGCTCGATCTTCTTTAAAGGAGCGTAGCCGGTGGTTTCATTTTTGGTTGAGTATTAGAGAATTCATTCGTTCGTGATATATATTTTTCAGAAAATTGATTAATATTCATCATGCCTTGGACTCTCGAAATAGAAAACATGACTGGGTTCCCGGTCACATTTATTGATCATAATGTTTCAGAAGCTGGAAAAGTAATTGATCCTCATCGTTTACTTAGTTACAACTATATCATTGGTGGAAGCGGCAATGGTATGGAAGTGATATTTCATCGTGCAGCAGATGTAAAAATGGCAGTCATGATTGTGGATGAAGATTGGCGTTTAAAGTTTAGTTCTGCTGTTGTTCGTGCTGGTCAAGGTAAGTTGTTTACTCCATGCAAAGAGTTAAAGATAGTGAAGCATTTTGCGGAATTGAATATAATATGTGACGAGATGGGTGGCCTCATTATAAAAGATGTTTCCAAAGCAAATATTCTGGGGCAAACCAATGGTCTATCTACTTTGGATGGCCATACTCTTGACTTTTATAATATCATCGATTCTTATAATGGAGGTCCACCAACATCAGGAGGAGGTTTCGATCGTATTAGTACTAGTAATTTTGGTTTTGGTTTGGATGGTTAATGACTCCTTGCACAAGGTGAAGCGGATTCATAAATCGAAAAATTGTGTTGAAGAAAACACCGAAGATCGATGTGATGAAATTAGAAAAATAAAATTTGTGTTTAATCATCATTGTGATGCTATAAACCTAAAACTTATGCCGTGTGATGTTTTCTTTTTCTTTTGCTTTTTTTTTTTTTTTTTTTGTTCTGTGGGGGAACTATGATGTTTTTTTTTCCTTGGGTAAAAGCACGATCTTCAGTGTAATGAATATGAGAAATAAAAGTTGTGTTTGCGCTAATTGTGTTAT
This sequence comes from Morus notabilis, assembly GCF_000414095.1. Classification (NCBI taxonomy): domain Eukaryota; kingdom Viridiplantae; phylum Streptophyta; class Magnoliopsida; order Rosales; family Moraceae; genus Morus; species Morus notabilis. The sequence goes on along the minus strand of NW_010367841.1, from coordinate 195,366 downwards.
TTTTGTTTGTGCGTATGAAAGATGAATTGACAGCTCTGCGAAAATGAATATAAAAATAAACAAAGAAACCTGAAACTTGCGCTTGTCGGAAAGAATAAAAATTTTCACTTATAAAATTGTATAAAAAAAAGAATATGAGAAATAAAAATTGTGTTTGCGCTAATTGTGTTATTTTTATCTGTGCGTATGAAAAATGAATTGACAGCTTTGTGAAAATGAATATAAAAATAAATAAAGAAACCCGAAACTTGCGCTTGTCGGAGAGAGTAAAGATTTTCACTTATAGAATTGTATAAAAAAAAAGAATATGAAAAATAAAAGTTGTGTTTGCGCTAATTGTGTTATTTTTGTCTGTGCGTATGTAAGATGAATTGACAGCTTTGTGAAAATGAATATAAAAATAAACAAAGAAACTCGAAACTTCCGCTTGTGGAGAGAATAAAGATTTTCACTTATAGAATTGTATAAAAAAAAAAGAATATGAGAAATAAAAGTTGTGTTTGCGCTAATTGTGTTATTTTTGTCTGTGCGTATGAAAGATGAATTGACATCTTTGTGAAAATGAATATAAAAATAAACAAAGAAACCCGAAACTTGCACTTGTCGGAGAGAATACAGATTTTCACTTATAGAATTGTATAAAAAAAAAAAAAAAGAACTCAAAACTGTTGCTGATGTTATTGTTCAAAACACTGACGTAAGAAAGTGGAGGACTTGGAAATGGGTTGGGCCTGAAAATGGGGTTGAGAGGAGAAGAAGAAAATGATGATGATAATGATGATTTAGGGAGAATAGCCAAGTGAGTTTCTCAATAAAAATAAGGAATTATTATAAGATCAATTGTAAGCTGAAATGTAACACCCATTTTTCTAAACCGATAAAATTCTTAGAAGTAAATATTAGGAGTTAACTTGAATAATATTATGGTGTTATATATAGTTAATTCTAACATTACATTGAGTTATATTTTACAGGTGAACGCGACGAGGACTCGAGGCGCTAAGAACAAGTTCATGCCATGTTATAGAAATTATATATATATGTTCAATTTTTTTAATGATTTGATAAATGAATATATGTTCATGATATGATGTACTTCATGTTATAATGCATGGAATTAAGTGTTTTCCTTGATTTTTCTTTTTAGACAAAAGAACCATTTCCATGACGTTAATTTCCAGCTCTATTTTGGACCTTTCAAATTCTGAAATTATTCCATAGTCTATACAAAGTTGTAGAGCTTTTCATAAGCTTTTTAACGCCTTCTCATTTGCGCAAATCGGACATCGGAGTAAGAAGATGTGGCCAGTATACCATCAGAATACCCAGCAGTCTCCGACCAGGTTACTACACGCGAACAAGAATGGAAATTCTAGAAGTTGACCTAACTCTTCTATTTATCTTCCACATGAATTTACACCCTAATGACAGCCATCCTCAGCTGTTATAGGGTCATTTAATCATAGGATTAAACCCTAATCAATCCTAAATCAATCACATTAATTTTTTTTACATATTAAAGAGTCATTCAATTCCCCTTCTCTTCCTCCTTATTTCTCACGCTCAAAAGAAAAAAAAA
>NW_010367841.1:192752-193220 GCF_000414095.1 Morus notabilis | reverse complement strand
AATTTGAATATTTTAAGAACATGTTTTAGGGCTGGTTAAAGTATACATATGGTTGGAATTGATTTTATCTTTAATGAATTTATTTTGGTATTTTCGGAGTTTACTGTGCTGGAATTTTCCAGCTAATATGATCTGTGTTCAAAACAGTGTTTGAGGGACCAAACAAACTCCGTTTTTAGTTAGTTAGATATCGTCGGAAAGCTCTAGATGTCTACTTTAATTTAAAATTTGTTTCAGATCATTTGGAGTTGTGTGTGAATTGTCATGAGTTTTTAAAGGAGTAAAGGTCAGACTGCCAGTTTTTGTAAAGTTTTGTATTTTTGGGTAATCAGTGGGTTTTTATGTCTTGACATTAATGAATGGTGAGAATGGAATATTAAATGTTGTTTTAACATGATTAATGTATTTGATGAGATGTTAAGGCTTTTAGTAATCTTATTTATGATTTATGGCATGAACGGTTCTAGA
>NW_010367841.1:191975-192494 GCF_000414095.1 Morus notabilis | reverse complement strand
GCCCCATGCTTTCCGTGGCTAGCGCGCTATGATGGTACAACGTCGGGCCCAATATATGATGGATTTTAAAGTTAAAAGATGTTCAAAAATAATTATTCTCATGATGAAGTTTATTGTTGATGAATAAAAATTGTTCATTTAAATTTGTGAGAATTAAGTGTCTTACTAAGCCCTTGCTTATATAAGTTATTTCAGTTTGCAGACAATCTAAAGGGTAAGATGTAGCCATGGAGAATATTGGAGCGGATGCAAGCTATGCGTGTAGGAAAACGAGAGAAACGATCATGGGATGAAAGTGTTTAAGGTTAAACAAAGTTTTTAGTTTTTACTTTTATTGTTTTGAAACTTCAGTTTATGGTGGTTTTGATTTGAAGAATATTTTAGAATTTATAGATTTTAATAACTAAGTTGAACCGAATGTTGTTTTATTTTTCTTTGAGGAAGTTCAAAATTTAAAGATAGTATGTTTTAAAAAAAAAAAATTAGGCTTTTCTTTAAGTCGTTCAAAGTAAAGTATTT